>NC_080162.1:69366961-69582669 GCF_950295315.1 Erinaceus europaeus | reverse complement strand
GCTCAGTTTGTGAGTTCTGGTGCCTCTCTAGAGCATTCGAAGGTCTCTGTGGAGCCCCGGGGGCACATGTTGAAAACCCCTTGATGTAGGGGTCAGATGTTGATAATCATAGCGTCTCTCTCTCTCTCTCTTTCTGGAACCAGGAATCGCCCTTTGATAACATTTTCATGCAGATAGAGAAGAGGTAAGATACACACTACAGCACCAGGGCTTCCCTCTTGCCATTGTGTACCAGACCCAGTGAACTTGCTCTCCAGTCCTCACTGTTATCTCTTATATCTGTAGCTGCCTATTGGGTGTGGGTGTGCATATTAACATAAGAGTGGAAAGTTGTTCTTAATGCCTTCATCTTTTTTCCTAGCTGGAGGAGAAAATCTGGAGGCTTTACTGTATTTCAGAGCCTCTCAAGGTCACAGTGGCATAGGCATTGCCCTGGGAGATGTTTGGTTATCTCTTCAAGGAACTCCTATAGTTTTCTGGGCCTCTTTCATAAGATGAGGACATTGAAGTAGAGGCACTTTGGAGACTTACCAAGACCACTTGCCTAAGCTGTGGCCCTTTCCCTCAGCTCCTACGAACAAGGCTACTTCTTTAGGCCCTTTGTCAAATCTAGTGTCTCACTTGTATTGCAGCCCTGCCTTAAGGCCTTCTCTTTTGTGGTGTTATCACAGTTACAAGTAGAGATGGTTGTCTCCTTGATAAATGGGACTAGTTATCTTTTTACCATGCCTGGTGTTAACCTCTCAATTGTTCTCTCTCTCTCTCTCTCTTTATTTATTTATTGCCTCCAGGGTTATCACTGGGGCTCAGTGCCTGCACCATGAATCCACTGCTCCTGGAGGACATTTTCCCCCCTTTTTGTTGCCCCTTGTTGTTGTAGCCTTGTGTGGTTATTATTGTTGTTGTTGATGTTGTTCTTTGTTGGATAGGACAGAGAGAAATAGAGAGTGGGGAGAGAAAGATAGACACTTGCAGACCTGCTTCACCGCCTGTGAAGAGACTCCCCTGCAGATGGGGAGCCAGGGGCTCGAACTGGGATCCTTGTGCTAGTCCTTGTGCTTTGCACTGCGTGCGCTTAACCTGCTACACTACCGCCCAACCCCTGTTCTCTCTCTTTTTAAATATTTTATTTTAGCGAAAGAGAGAAAGATACAAAGAGGCCAGAGCACTGTTTAGCTCTGGTTTATGGTGGTACAGGGGATTGAACCTGGGACCTTGAAGACTCAGGTGTGAAAGTAATTTGCATAACCATTGTGCTGGGTCCCCTGCCCCTCAGTTGTTCTTTCCATCCTCCCATCCATAAATAACTGTTTTGCTCTGTGCTAGGTTTGGGATGTTATGAGAACAAGCTGTCATGAATCCCAACCTTAGCAAAGGAACAGCTACAGAAACCTTTTATGTTCCCACTGTAACTAGGGCCAAGAGGGAATAGGTGAGGTGGGTTAGATGAAGACTGATAGAACATGTAAATCACATAAAGTACTTAAGTCTGGAACATTTAAAATACTCCTCCAAATCAGCAGGAAGGAAGATAGACAACCCAGGTTGAAAACTGGACAGTGACTTGATAGGTGCTTCTCAAAAGATGTCCAAATGAGCAATAATAGGAAATGGTGCTCAATTATATAACTCTTAGAAATGAGGTCCCAAGTTCGGTTCCTGTACCTGAGTGATGCTTGGTTCTTTCTCTCCTATCTCATTACTAAATAAATGAAATAAAAAAAAACAAAGAAGGAGAGTGAGAGAAAGAGAAACCAGAACACTGCTCCATTCTATCTTATGGTGGTGCTGGGAATTGAACCTGGGACTTTAGAGCCTCAGGCATAAAAATCTTTTATTTATTTATGTATTTATTTATTTATCCCCTTTTGTTGCCCTTGTTTTTTATTGTAGTTATTATTGTTGTTAAAAATCTTTTTTGCATAACTATTATGCTGTCTCCCCAGCCCCCTATTTTGAATTTACTATTGAAGAATACAGTGGATTCTAAAGTGCTTAAATTAAAGGAAATCTAATGGGGGTAAGCATATAGAAGTCAAAGGTCCTGGGCTCCTAGGAGCTGTGAGACCAGCCATAGAACTTCTCAGAGCTCCTGTTTCTTCATTTACAAATAGGACTCTTCCTGCATTAATTTCCTTCTTTCCTCCCTCCCTCCCTCCCTTCCTTCCTTCCTTCCTTCCTTCCTTCCTTCCTTCCTTCCTTCCTTCCAGAAGTAGTCTGAGATTCATAAGTATGGAGGAGCCTTTTTAAAATTGTGAAGGTCTGTACAGATACTAAGTAGTAGCACTGTTACTCTAATTCTTTTTAAAAAATATTTATTTATTCCCTTTTGTTGCCCTTGTTTTCTTCTTCTTGTTGTTGATGTCGTCCTTGTTGGACAGGACAGAGAGAAATGGAGAGAGGAGGGGAAGACAGAGAGGGGGAGAGAAAGACAGACACCTGCAGACCTGCTTCACCACCTGTGAAGCGACTCCCCTGCAGGTGGGGAGCTGGGGGCTCAAACGGGGATCCTTATGCCAGTCATTGCACTTTGCGCCACCTACGCTTAACCTGCTATGCTACCGCCCGACTCCCTGTTACTCTAATTCTTAGTGATCTGATTTCTACCTCTTCCCCCAACAACTCTTGTAAATTTTCTTAAGAACTAGAAGACCTGAGTAGTATGAAGTCCCTTGTGTCAGAGGTGCCTGCTCCTGAGTACTTTGGGTAGAGAGCATGCTGCTGACATAGCTCTGGTCCTCTCTTGTAGAGTAGGAGCTTTGTACCCAGCTGTCCCCCCTGAGAGAGAGAGAGCCTGACCAGAGTCATTCACTGCACAGGTGACTCTGAGAGTCCATAGCACACAGCAGGGCCAGGACTTCTCCCTGTGTGATGGAGGTGAGGTTAGTTGGGTTTTTCAGAAGTGAATGGTGAGTCCTACTGAGCTTCTCTATCCAAACTACTACAATTTAACTGGTAGACTTTTATCAAGGGCAGGGTCATAACCAGACCTTAATGACATTCAGTTATAGCCCCTGTTGTATTCTTTGGATACGAAGCAGTTCTTTTTTTAAAATTTTTTATTATCTTTATTTATTTATTGTATAGAGACAGCCAGAAGTAGAGAGGAAGGGGGTGAGAGAGAGAGAGAGAGAGAGAGAGGAAGAGAGATAGATAGACACCTGCAGCCCTGCTTTACCGCTTGTGAAACTTTCTCCTTGTAAGTGGGGACTGAGGGCTTGAATCCGGGTCCTTGCGCATTGTAATATGTGAGCTCAACCAGGTGTGCCACCTCCTGGCCCCCAGCTCAAACTTTCTTTTCTGGACTGTTCTTCTCCAGGAGGCAAGGTAGAACAGTACTGGGATCTGTCTGCCATGAAACATGTCAGAAGAGTGTCAGGTCTGTTGTGAGTCCCATCTGTCCCATCCCCTGACTGCCAAGTCCTCAGGTGCTGTTCCATCTTTCCCACAGATCTCCTGACAGGATTGTATTCACAGTATCCTGCTTGGCATTTCTGACTTTTTCCTCTCCTGTTTCCCACTCCCTCTGCATAGGAATCAGAAGTAAAGACAGATGGGGAGACGGCATCTGACAGTGAGAGTCGAGCGGAATCTGCTCCCTTGCCAACTTCTGTGGATGATACCCCAGAGGTCCTCAACAGGGCCCTGTCCAGCTTGTCATCAAGGTAAGCTGGCTTTGGTTAGGTACTTATTAGGGTTCTTGTACTACGTTCTTAGTGCCGTAGAAGACCCAGAGCCCTCTGAGTCCACAGTCTAATGCTGGGAGCCATTTCTTGTATAGTGCTGCACCAAAACATTGACTTAAGTTCTTTCATTTGCATTTTTGCTTCAAGTAAAGTAACGTGGTACTCCCTCCCCTGAAGAAACACCCTAACCCTACCACCCCCCATAAATAAATAACTCCCAGTAAACAAAGTACGTGAGTCAAGCCCGTCCACTTGCATTAGTCACTGTCTCCCACTGATGTCATCTAGTGTTTGACAGCAGCTGCAACACAGCCAGGAAAGACGCAGGGGCAGTTCAAGTGGGCGGAAAGCTTGGGTAAAGGGGTGAGCCGTGATGCAACTCATGGAGATAAACGGTGCAGTGTGCTGCGTCCCCGAGGAACCTAAGCTCCAATCCAGCCTTGAGTTTTCCCTTGGTCACACACATCCTTGTGAACATTCTTAAATTCTCGTAGAAAAAATTGAGGAATTTTACAACTCGGGTGAGTCTAGGATTGAAATTTTAATTCCTTGTCCAGGTGGTAGCACAGTGTATAAGGCATTGGACTCTCAAGCATGAGGTCCTGAGTTCAACCCCTGGTAGCACATGTACTGGAATGATATGTGGTTCTTTCTCTCTCCTATCCTTTCTCCAAATAAATAAATAAATAAATAAAACCTTTATTAAAAAAATTTGATTCCTTGAGACTCTAGTTTTTCCAATCCCAGCTGTATAGTATAGATTAAGACACAAACTATACTCCCCCAAACATGATGTTAAAGTATTCCTGCACACATATTCCTTTCAAGGAATGTTTTGTGCAGTGGCTAAGGGCCAGACTCCCAGGCTTCACTACTTTGAATGGCTGGGAGCTGTCCATCCATTTTCTTATCTATGAAAGACAGTAGTTTTAAGGATTGAATGATTATTATATGTAATAAAGCCTGTTAAAGTGCCTGGTATGTATTTGTGATAGTTAATGTTTTTATCACTATAATGATTCAGGGGCAGAACTGTGTAGGATCCCGCAGGAAAAATGTTCATAGCTTTTTGTTTACATAAAGACAACCATAGAACCCACCACAGTAGATATGGAAGAATAGCAGAAAAGGGCATTATGTCCTTCTCCTCTTCCTCCTCCTTTGCTTTGTTAAGACATTATTTAGGAATATTTTTCTCTGGAGAAAGGACATTGTCATTATAGCACCTGCTGAGCTTGGTTGTGGGTTAGGTGAATACCTCTCTCTACCAGTGTGAAGATGCTCCTGGAAAGCACTGACCTGAGGGCCTTCTCTTCTCAGCCCCCTTGTGTTTGTGCTTCTGTTCTTTCTGGACTCCTAACATGCCTTCTCCTTTTCCCTCCTAACTTAGATGGAAGAACTGGTGGGTGAGAGGTATCCTGACTTTGGCCATGATTGCATTTTTCTTCATCATCATTTACCTGGGACCAATGGTTTTAATGATCATTGTAAGTGTCATTTCATTGCTGTTTTAGTTTTTCCTTCAGTTTTTTTTTCTTTCCTTGTTCCTTTTCTGCAGAACTGATAATCTAAGTGACAGGTTGGTTTTAGCAGTCACTTGGCATTCAGGCTTTTAACAATACCTCTGCCTTAAGATATCTGTGACTTCTTGCCTGTCAGCAGTCAAAAGAAGATACCTAGACAGATATATACACTTGCAGCCACCCCAGAACACCACTGATCTCTAGTTTATGATGGAGCCAGGGGATGAACCAGGGACCTATGGGGCCTCAGGTATGCAAAACTCTGTGCTCTGGTACATTGATCTACCTCTCCAGTCCTTTATTTTGACATTTTATTATTTCACATTTATTTGATATATTATTTGACATTTTGACATTTTGTTCTGTTGAGGTCAGAGTTGGGAAATTTGATTTTATTATTTCAGTTGTTTGATTAAGTTGTGACCCCAGCCATGACTGCCTATTTTGTGACTCTTGGTTTTGTCTTGGTTTCCTGGATCCATAATGCTTATCTCTCAGCCCAGGCCTGTCCACAGCATTGGGGCATGACTCACAGCTGACTACTGAGCTTGGCAGTTGGGGCTTTTCAAGTATTTCTGTTCAAAGTCAAATAGGAAAGGGATTGATTAAGCTTGAGAGGTTCTAGAATAAAAAGCTATTAGAGGGCAGGAGGAGAGTCAGCATAATGGTTTTGTAAACAGACTCTAATGCCTGAGGCTCAAAGGTCCCAGGTTCACTCCTCTGCACCACCATAAACCAGAGCTGAGCAGTGCTCTGGTAAAAACTTAAACTAAACAAAACAAACTAATTGAAACTTTAGGAGCATGTATTTATTGTGAGCATTTCAATCTATTCTGATAGAAAAGATTGCATTGTTATGTAGGATAGGATAGTGTCAGAATAAAAAAAATAGATTCACTGTTGGTCTGACATTTTTGTTAAATATAATTTATCTCTGTCTTCTTTTGATACAGAACTGGGGTTTGAACCCAGGCCCTCACTCTGTCTCTCCTTTCTTTCTCCCTCCCTCCCTCCCTCCCTTCCGTCCGTCCATCCATCCATCCATCCATCTTCTGTCTTTCTCTTTTCTACCACAGTACTGCTACTGCTCCTGTCTGGCTTTTGGTGGTGCTGGGGATTAAACCTGGGATATCTGGTGCTTCAGTCATGAAAGTCTCTGTGTAGGGGTTGGGTGGTAGCACAATGCGTTAAGTGCACATGGTGAGAAGCACAAGTACTGGCATAAGGATCCTGGTTTGAGCCCGTGGCTCCCCACCTGCAGGGGAGTTGCTTCACAGGCGGTGAAGCAGGTCTGCAGGTGTCTCTCTTTCCCCCTCTCTGTCTTCCCCATGTCTTTCCATTTCTCTCTGTCCTATCCAACAATGATGACATTAACAACAACAGTAATAACTACAACAACAATAAAAAAACAAGGGCAACAAAAGGGAAAATAAAAAAAGTTAAAAAAAAAGTCTTTGTGCATAGCCTTTATGCTATCTCCCCAGCCTCCTATTTTTAATGTATTTTGAAGAAGAGGGAGTGACACCAAAGCATCATTCTAGCATCTATGGAGTTTCACCCATTTTTATCTTTGTAATGCTGGGGATAGGATTTAGGACTTATGAATAGAAGGCATACACTTTGCTGAGCTTCCCAGGTCATTAACTATAATACTTATCCTGAAGTCTCATCTGTTGGTTTTTGTTTCTAAAGAGCAGAACGTAAAAGTTAGCCTTTTTTTTTCTCTTTTGTGCCTTGCAGGTCATGTGTGTCCAGATTAAGTGTTTCCATGAGATTATCACTATTGGCTATAATGTCTACCATTCCTATGACCTGCCCTGGTTCAGAACTCTCAGCTGGTAAGACCCATAGCCCTCAGGGTACCTACCCTTAGCAGGTTTGGATGACAGATGTTTTGTGGCTGGAATTTGTGGCAGTGGTAGGTGGGAGGAGAGTGATGCTTTAGATTTATATAGCATTCTTCTCCTTCTCCTCCTCCTCCTCCTCCTCTTCCTCCTCCTCCTCCTCCTCCTCCTTCTCCTCCTTCTCCTCCTCCTCCTTCTTCTTTTTTTATTCATGAGAATGATAGGAGGAGAGGGAGAGACTCTGGTACATGTGCTGCTAGGGATTGAACTTGGGACCTCATGGTTGAGGATCCAATCCTTTATCCATTTTGCCACCTCCCAGACCACTACGTAGCATTCTTGAGGTCCTAGTATTTCAGTATTTTGTGGGGTTGTGTGGATTACCTTTCAGAAAGTAGTTACCAAGGATTTGAAAGTCTTCCTCAGAAGAAAACATACTGGTTATGTCTTTGACCATGTTGACATCAGTATTTAGATTACTTGGACTCTGTAAAAGGAGCAAAGGCCATGTTTCAAGTTTGTGATAAATGGAAAGTGAATGAAAACAGCCACAGATTTCTAGATAAGCTTCTCACCTGCATTGTCACTAATGAACAGGGGTTCATAGTTTACTTGTCTTCTTTGAGTTGTCGTTGGAGTCTGGAGGGCTTGGGGACTGCCCTTATGGTCTTTCTCACGGCCTCCCTGTAAAGGAGGGACCACATGTGTCTCCATGGTAGTGACCTGTCTTCATTTACAGGTACTTTCTACTGTGCGTAAATTATTTCTTCTATGGTGAAACGGTGACCGATTACTTCTTCACCCTGGTTCAGAGAGAGGAGCCTTTGCGGATTCTCAGTAAATACCACCGATTCATTTCATTTACTCTCTACCTGACAGGTATATGGTTCACTATGAATTTCTTTTGTCTGTCTTGTTTTTGTAGGTCTGCTGAGGAAGAGTTGGGGAGTATATTGGTTAATAGAAAGTTGTGATGTTAACTCTGGAAGAACTGAGGACTCTGCCTTCCATGGACTACCTTGAGAGAGACATTGTAGTGGGTGTTTAGCTAACTTGAGTGCCACAGGACTCCGTGACTTCGAAGGTTCTAGTCTCCCTGCATCTCAGTTTTTTAAAAATCTTAATCAGTTCTTATATAGTGTAAACATTAGAGCCACTTTGAGGATTAAATCAGATAAGTTAAGATTTCAAGTTTGACAAACTGTAAAATGCTATGTTAATTCAGACTGAAGACTAAACACTAATAAAAGTGAGTTTTAGAGTTGCCTCAGACTGGCTGAAAAGTTTTTTCTGATCTAAATTTTAGTCTGACCTTTTTACCTTATAATTTTATTTTTTATGTGATGCTATGGAGTTTCACCCATTTTTATCTTTGTAATGCTGGGGATAGGATTTAGGACTTATGAATAGAAGGCATACACTTTGCTATGTATGATACCACTGAATGGTCTCCTCAGCCCAGTTTTCATTTGCATTTTTAGAGAAGGAGAGAGACAGAGAAGGGAAGGAAAGGTAGAGACATCAAAGAATTGCTCCACCATCCATGGAGTTCCTTGTTGCTGTCTGTGGTGCTCCCATGTGGTACTAGAGATCCAGCCAAGGACCTCATATGTGGTAAAGCATGTGTTTCACTCATGGAGTCATTGTAATACTCTGAAAAACTCTGAAACTGGGTGGTAACATATAAAGCCCACTACACACCCATCCAGAAAGATTTGTGTACACATATGTTCTTGGCAGCACAATTTGTAATAGCCTAAACCTGGAAGCAACCCAGGTGTCCAACAGCAGATAAGTGGCTGAGCAAGTTGTGGTATATATATATTACTCAGCTATAAAAAATGGTGCCTTCACCGTTTTCAGCTGATCTTGGATGGACCTTGAAAAATTCATGTTAAGTGAAATAAGTCAGAAACAGAAGGATGAATATGGGATGATCTCACTCTCAGGCAGAAGTTGAAAACAAGATCAGAAGAGAAAACACAAGCAGAACCTGAACTGGAATTGGTGTATTGCACCAAAGTAAAAGACTCTGGGGTGGGTGGGTGGGGAGAATACAGATCCAATAAGGATGACAGAGGACCTAGTGGGGGGTTGTATTGTTATATGGAAAACTGGGAAATGTTTTGCATGTACAAACTATTGTATTTACTGTTAAATGTAAAACATTAATTCCCCAATAAAGAAATTAAAAATATATATGTGTGTGCGTGTATACACATGCTCACACACATACACACACAAACACACACACATATATACATACATATATATTTAAAGCCCACTGCCTCAGGGCCTACTGTCATTGAGGATATTCAAAAAGCATATTTCAGACCCTGAAAGTAGCCCTCACAGAGGGAGGTCAGGAGTCTGGAACCAGCAGCATGTTCATTTCTGGGCAAAATTACTTTTGAGGGGGTCCAGCACAATGAGAGTAAGAATCCCTTTATGTCCTGGAGAAGGTGTATAGGAGGTAGGGGTAGGAGGCAGGGCCTTTTGTTTGTTGTTGAATTTTTTCAAAGAGAGGAGAGAGAGAGGCAGAGAGAGACAGTGAAAGAGCACCATAGTTTCCTTCAGTGCAGTGGGAACCGGGCTTGAACCTTTGTCATATATACATGGCAGAACAGCACACTACCCAAGTAAGCTATTTCACCAGACCAGGTTTCAAATTTTTGTGTGACCTTGACCCTGTAGCAGGATTTCCCCCTTCACCAGGCTTATTTTCTACAAAGAATTGGCTAAGTTTTTCTTGAAGATGCAGATGATATTTTTAAATTTTATTTACTTATTTTAATCTTTATTTATTTTGAATAGAGGCAGAAGTTGTGAGGGAAGGGGGAAATAGAGCAGGAGAGAGACAGAGAGATACCTGTAGATCTACTTCACCACTCGTGAAGCTTTCCCCTGCAGGTGGGGGATATTTTATTTATTTAAAAATATTTTATCTATTTATTGAGAAAGGAGAGAAAAGTGAGACTTTGGGGCCTACAGGGTCTTTCTTGAGACTCAGGTCTATATTGTAGCACAGAAGTGGTTATAGACAGTATATAGAAAGTGGGCACGGCTGTGTTTCAATAACATTTTGTTATAAGAGAAAGTAGTTGGCATGCCTGCTATTTGCTGACTCCTGCTGTGGGATCATAACACTTCACTTTGGTGAACAGAGCCCTAAATTAATTGTAATTTTCACTAAAGCATTTACTTCCTTTGATTGTCTTGAAGGAGTCTTTTTTTTTTTTTTTTTTGTGATTACTCTGAAGAACTGGGCATTGGAATCGCACACTGGTTAACTGCTGCCAGGTACTTAGTCAGATAACCACTTAACACAGCTAAAGCAAAAGACTTGGACAAAGATAAATGTAAAGTGTGATTCACTGTGCTCTTTCCTCTCCTCTCTCTTCCAACTAGGATTCTGCATGTTTGTGCTAAGTTTGGTCAAGAAGCATTATCGGCTGCAGTTCTACATGGTAAGGGAAATGTCTGTGTGTCAGAACTCTTGGCTTACGTGAAATTCTGTGGAGGCTCAGTGGTTTTATCTTTTTTTTTTTTTTTTTCCTGTGAGAAAACTAGAATGAAGTCTTTTTCTGTGTGCATCTAGAACTCAGAGCATGAAGGAAAAGGGCCTATTTGGCAGGCTTATGTCTGCCTACACCAAATCACTACAATTTAATTTACACCTTGCACAGTTTCTATACTAGAAACTGAAGGTGGCCTCCAGGTAGTATTCAAGTGAAATTTCAGGCCCACTGTATCTTTCAGGTTGAAAATATCTCCCTCTCTGAGTGCCTTGAGGATTCAATAAATAAGAAAATGAGAAGTGCTCAGATTTCTCAGAGTATAGGACTGATTCTTTCTGTGGACTATGTGGCTGTTACATTTGATGGGAATTGAAGGCGGAGTTCAAAGTTACTCCCAGAGGCCTGTTTTTGGTAACTTTTTACTTCTAGTAAGACAGGTGCAGAAATAAATATCTTTTCTGTTTTCTTTTTTGTTTGTTTTTGCATATTTCTATTTGGAATTGACTGTTATTGAAGTTCATTTAAGGTAAATGGTTAGACATAGCTTCTTTTTCTTCTCTTTCAGTTTGGCTGGACCCATGTAACATTATTAATTGTTGTAACCCAATCACATCTTGTTATCCACAACCTCTTTGAAGGAATGATCTGGTGAGTCATGTCAGTCAGGGTTTCCCTTTTGATTCTGTTGGTCTTTCTCATGTTCAGATGGGTTGAAGCCTGCCTTCTAGGCCATGCCAGCAGTTCCCAACTTGAGCTATGTCAGAATACCCTGCAGGATTGGTCACAACAGATTGCTAGGCTCCACCCCATGCTTTCTGCAGCAGTAGATCTGGGGTGTAATATGAGAATGTGAATTTCTAGTAAATTCCTTTTTTATTTTCTTTTAAGATTTAAAAATATTTCAATTATTTATTTTTATTGTCTTTATTTATTTATTGGATGGAGACCGCCAGAAATCGAGAGGGAAGGGGGAGATAGAGAAGGAGAGAAACAGAAAGACACCTGCAGACCTGCTTCACTTCTTGTGAAGTTTTTACTTTGCAGGTTGGGCCTGGGGGCTTGAACCCAGATCCTAACACACTTGTAACATGTATGCTCAACAAGGTGTGCCACCACTCAGCCCCTATTTTAAGACTTTTTAAAACTATTTAAGTTGATAGGACAGAGAGAAATTGAGAGGGAAGGGGGATAGAAAGGGAGCTAGTTAGCTAGCTAGCTAGATAACTTGTAGTACTGCTTTACCACTTGTGAAGCTTTCCCTCTGCAGGTGGAGACTGGGGCTTGAATCCAGTCCTTGCTCATAGTAACATGCACTTAACTAGGTGCGCCATACTGCCTGGCCCCCTCTAGTACATTCCTAATATTGCTGCCACTGCTGCTCCTGCTGGGCAAGACTCACACTTAGAACTAGTTAGATAGCTCTCTAGGAGCGTACCGATTTTTCCATATGTGAAGCCTGGGTTTGAGCCCCTGGCACACAGTGTGGAGGAAGCTTTGGTTGCTATAATGTCTTCCAGTCTCTCCCTACATAGGAGAAAGAAAAAAAAGAGACAGCTTGAAGTGACAGCTTTTTTTTTTTTTTTTAATATTTATTAATGAGAGGGATAGGAGGAGAGAACCAGATTATCACTCTGGTACATGTGCTGCCGGGTATTGAACTCAAGACCTCATGCTTGAGAGTCCAATCTCTCGTTAAGGGGTAACATGTACTTATGGTTAGTTTATTACTGGAATTTTCAGTGGCATTGCTTTGTAGACTTCGAAGTATTATCTTGGTAGGGCTGATCCTTTGTTTATTTCCTAGGTTCATTGTCCCTATTTCTTGTGTGATCTGTAATGACATAATGGCCTATATGTTTGGCTTCTTCTTTGGTCGGACCCCACTCATCAAGGTAAGTGGATTGCCTCTCATAGGAAATATTACTATGAGGTATAAAGGTGGTGCTTTCCATATAGGGTCAACTTGAGAAAAGAAAGGACATCTATTGGGTGGGTAATGAAAAAAACAAAAAAGGTAGTTAGTTAATTTTTTTAAAGATAGAGACAGAGTAAAAGAGTCCACAACACTGAAGCTTCCTTCAGTGCAGTGGGGGCTGGGCTCAAACCTGGGTCTAACACATGGTAAAGTAGTGCACTATCCAAAACTATTTTGCCAGCCCTAAAAACTATAATTAATTTTAAGAGAAAAGTTAAAGGAAAACAGTGATAACTATTCACATAAGCTAGTAAAGAAAATATTTTGTAGACTGAAATTCAAAGTCTCCAAAGTGTGTCTGTATAGTCTACAAAATACAGACTAGTAAAATATTTTATAGGTTATAGAGACACACTTTGGAGACTTTGATTTACATTTGAGTGTTATCATTCAGACTACTGTTTTATAATAATATATTTCTGTGATCAATAGAAAAAGGAAATTGAGAGATAATAAGACAGGGAACAAAGAAACCAAGTACAGGAGAATTTTAAAAGGCGAGGTAGTTAACAAAATGAAGTTAAAGTTTTTTGTTTTGTTTTGTTTTTATTTGCTTTTTAGTAATAGAACGTTTTTTCTTTTTCTTTTAACAAGTAATCATTATTCCCAAGATGAGTATTTACCAACACATCTTTTGTTAAGACCTTGCTTTTTGTCCACAGCTGTCCCCGAAGAAGACATGGGAAGGTTTCATTGGGGGCTTCTTTGCTACTGTGGTATTTGGACTTCTGGTAGGTGGTGGGTCCTGACTGGGGGCAGGAGTTGACAAATGTCTTACTCTTACTTTCAAGGCCTGTCTAGAACAGACCAGGGGTTCTGTCTTGCTGAATGGTGACCGTGCCCTGTTGGAGGACACACAGGCAGTACCAGCTATCTTTTTTCAGACAGTTTTCAAGCAAGGTCTTGCAGTTGAGCAATAGGGATCATGTGCCCCTTTTACTCCTCTCATGTCACGATATGGCGACACTCAGGAGGTGCCGTTCTTGTCCAGGAATTTGATATTTCTAGGTGAGATGATTGATACTTGGGAGTCAGGGCTCAGGTGAGATATTCTCGCACCCAGATTTTTTTCTGTAAGTGCCTATGGATGATCTCCCTTTCAAGAACCCCACTCTGCTCCTGACTATAGCCCAGTCTCTTCCCTTTTCAGTGCCGTCTAACTGACTTCCTACAGAATTGTTCTCCAGCCATCTTCCTCTTGGCTGCCTCTCACTCACTATATTACTCTGCCACTACCTGTCTGTAGTCAGCAGTCAGCTAAGAGATCTCAAGATAAATGTATCATAGCCTCTCTAAGAGGGGAGAAATTTCTTACTGTCCTTGGGTCAAATCCCTTCAGCTCTTTGATGGGCTTATTCAGGACCCAGGTGATCTAGTATTTCAGAAACTATGTATGATAGTCCATTGGGTCACGAACTGCCCCCAACACTTCCCTCCCCCAGCTGAGGTAACATGTTTAAACTTAAGAAACAAATGTCTGACTTCAGTGTATAGCTTACAGTTTGCAGAGTGCTAGGTACTGTGAGAAACATGACCAAACAGCTTTCTGCTGCCCAGACTGGATGACTGGAATCTGTCTCCTTTGCCTGTCTTTATCCTCAGCTGTCCTATGTGATGTCTGGGTACAGATGCTTTGTCTGCCCTGTGGAGTACAACAATGACACCAACAGCTTCACTGTGGACTGTGAACCCTCAGACCTGTTTCGCCTGCATGAGTACAACATTCCTGGGGTGATCCAGTCAGCCATTGGCTGGGTATGTGTCATTCACATGGGGTAAACTATCCAAGTTGGATAGTGACTACAGAAAGAGAGCTACTTCTCTGCTAATGCCTTTCCTCAAAAGAGACACAGAAGGGGAAAAAAAATGAAACAAGCACCAGCTTTTTCCCTTTCTAAAATTGTCTCAACTTTGAAGGAGAATTTCTCAGGGTGAGGGGAAGAAACCTTTCCTTCCACTAGAAATCATTTAGATTAGTGACTCTCAAAGAGTGCTTTATAAATTCCTGAGGGAGTCTGAAATCCTTTTGGGGGGTGGTGGTAGTTCAGTGGCTGCTTAGCACAATGACATTATTTGCTAGATTATCTTGATGGTACAACACTAGTTAAACCTGCTGGTGTCTCAGTATAAGTGAAGGCAGCGACACTAAGCAGGTCCAATTTATTGGATTCCTTATACCATACATTTGCTGTAAAAATAAGCCAGTTTCTCTTTAACAGTGGCTTTGATGAAATAGCAAGTTTTATTTTATTAAATTGACCTTTGAACACACACTTCTAATAGTCTCTGCACCAAGATGGGATTTCTGTACAACACTTCTGCTAAATATGGAAGTATGACACCTCCCTGAAGGAAATGTTTGTGTGCATTTGAGTTATGAATTGAAGTAGTTGATTTTTGTAAGAACATATTTTTTTTGTTTGAAAAACAGAAACACACTATAGCTTTTCAGAGCTGAAATGCCACACAGATGTTTTTCTTGAGTATGTAGTTAATGCATCCGTCACAAGGAGAAAGTTAAGAGTAATTGTTTCCAGTGACAAAAGTTGGCTTTCATGTAAGTAAAAATTAGAATCTTGGAAAATGTGTTTCTGCTACTGTAAGGGTCAGAGCTTTCTAGTACATAATTTCCAGTACCAGACTTTCGATAAAATGGGAGGATTTTAACATACAAAGTTTTGGTATTTGTATAGTGAAATGTATCTAGCTTTAGAATATTTGTATACTTCATCAAGCTAATGATTTCTAAATGGCCAGTGCATAGTGTTAGTCATTCATAACAAAGATTTATTCAAAATACAAAATAGGTCAGTAGATTTTTTTTTTTTTTTGGTCAGTAGATTTTTTAAATGCTTTTTTAAATATTTATTTATTCATTCCCTTTTGTTGCCCTTTTTTTTTATTGTTGTAGTTATTGATGTCATCATTGTTGGATAGGACAGAGAGAAATGGAGAGAGGAAGGGAAGACAGAGAGGGGGAGATAAAGAGAGACACCTGCAGACCTGCTTCACCACTTGTGAAGCAACCCCCCTGCAAGTGAGGAGCCGGGGGCTTGAATCAGGATCCTTAACGTGGGTCCTTGTGCTTTGTGCCATGTGCGCTTAACCCACTGCTCTACCGCCCAGCCCACTATATAATTCTTTTATCAGTGACTTAATAGTGACTGATAAGATTGTGCTATAAGAGAGGTACAATTCCATACAATTCCCTTCACCAGAGTTCCATATCCCCTCTAATAGAAGCTTCCTTATTCTTTATCCCTCTGGGAGTATGGACCAAAGATCTTTATGGTGTGCAGAAGGTTGGAGGTCTGGCTTCTGTAATTGCTTCTCTGCTGGACATGGACATTGACAGGGTGATCCATACCTGCAGCCTGTGTCTAAAATACACAGTTTCTTATGTTAACAAGTAAAAGACTGGATTTATAAATTTACAACTATTCCTTCATTTTCTTTACAGAAAACAGTCCGGATGTACCCTTTCCAGATTCATAGCATCGCTCTCTCTACCTTTGCCTCACTCATCGGTCCCTTTGGAGGGTTCTTTGCAAGTGGATTCAAACGAGCTTTTAAGATCAAAGTAGGAAAAGCCTCTTCTGTTCCTTTCATTGTCACCCATCTAATTCTCTTTTTGCTTCTCCTTTCCTGTCCAGTCTGTCACCTACTGCTCCTTTCCAAATACCAGGCTATAAAATAAACCCTAACCATTAATTTGTGATCCTTTTCAATATGCATATAGCTATCAGGTTAAATAAGGAGACATTGCTTCTGTAGCTAGGTGGTGGCTTAGTGAATAAGGTGCTGGAGTCTCAAGCATGAGACTCTCAAGTTCAATCCCTAGCATCACATGTGTTGCTCTGTTTCTCTCTGTGTTCATAAGAAAATTTGATAGTTTACCTTTTAGTTTATTTAATATTACATTTAAAATATTTTTATGAATTTATTGGATAGAAACACAGAAATTTAGAGGGGAGGAAGGCGATAGGGAGAGGGAGAGCTGTAGCACTGTTTCATTGCTTGTGAAGTTTTCCCCCTGCAGGTGGGAATCAAGAGGGTTGAAACTGTATTTGTGCAGTGTAATGTGCACTTAACCGAGTGTGCCATCACCTGGCCCCTTAATGTTATCTTTCAGAAGGAAATGCCATATAATTTACTATCACTGTATCCTATACTAGCCTCAGCATATTTTCAGCATTTGGATCAGTGCTTGCTTCTTACATTCTCTGTCCTCAGCTACTCAAGAGAGTTATCTGGATATTAAGGTGGGGTCAGCAGCTAGGGGTTGATCATGAGGTGAGTTCAAGTTTAGCAGTCTTTTCCCTGTCTTCAACAGGACTTTGCTAACACCATTCCTGGCCATGGAGGCATAATGGATCGTTTTGACTGCCAGTATCTGATGGCCACCTTTGTCAATGTCTACATTGCCAGTTTTATCAGGTATGGTGCCTTTCCATCTGAGCCAAGTGGGTAAATTTTTCTTTTAAATAATTATTTATTTCCATTTGTTGCCCTTGTTGTAGTTATTATTATTGTTGTTGTTGTTGGATAGGACAGAGAGAAATGGAGAGAGGAGGGGGGAAGAGAAAGATAGACACCTGCTGACCTGCTTCACCGCTTGTGAAATGACACCCCCCCCCCTGCAGGTGGGGAGCCGGGGCTCGAACTGGGATCCATATGCCGGTCCTTTTGCTTTGCACCACCTGTGCTTAACCTGCCACGATACCGCCCGATTCCCCAAGTGGGTAAATTTTAAGTGTGGTGAAATTCTAGAATTGTTATCTGTATCTCAGTTTTAGTGAAAAGCATCCCAAACATGAATGCAGTTTTCAGTGGCTACTATGGGTTAACTGAGGTAATCCCTGCCTCTGTTGGCACAGAATCCAGAAGTGGGTGCAGTCACTATGATAGGCCCTGGGAGTTGCTGGGTTCTGACTCAGTGCTTTTTCTTCACAATGTCTTCCAGGGGTCCTAACCCAAGCAAGCTGATTCAGCAGTTCCTGACCCTCAGGCCAGATCAGCAGCTTCATATTTTCAACACACTCAAGTCTCACCTGGCTGACAAGGGGATGCTGACCACCATCACCGAGGATAATGAATAGGGGTCTGTCTCCCAGGGCTGGGAGAACAGGAATAGAACTGAGGAGGAGCAGGGCTCCATGGCAAACCCACTGTGTGACTTAGGCAATGACAAGGCTTCAACTCACTGTCTTTTTTTTTTTTGGTAGTGTATTTTTTATCTGTAGGTTTAAAAATATCTATATACAGGCTATGTGCTTATGATTTGGGTTGTGAGTGAACTATAGCTTTGAGTTGGAAAGAAGTCACAGGGTAAAAACCTTTTGGTTTTTTTAAACAAAAAGTTTTTTTAACCACCTGGATGTTAATATTGTTGCTCAACTTGGGAGCAACTGTTGGGGACTTTCTGGTTCCCAATAAGTGACCTGTTCTGGGTTTGGTCAGAGAGTGCATGCTCATCTGTGTTCAACCAGTTCAGGGCCCCCTCCCTGTCTTGGGGGCTGCTCCCCAGCAGGGAAGAGATGCCAGGCTTGGATGCCTTTGCTTCTGGAGAGTTTTCTGCTGTGTTCCTCTATAATCCCTGCCTTGGGGCTGCAAGACCTTCTGTAGGCTGGAGGGACAAAGGCATATTAATCAGATACGCATTTTATCCAGAGGAAATCTTGCGGAACATGAGCACTTGCTTTGTGATGTGGGTCCACCTTTATCATAGACTGAAAGGAGGTTTCAGTTTTTATTTTCTCCAGAAAGCATGAATAATTATTTATAGTAGCCTGGGAAAAATGCACTGTAATATTTCAAGTGTATGCAATAGAATGTACTGTAACCGAGCCCCTCCCCACAGGTTTTAGGCTCAAGTAGCTCCTATAGGGTAACTGTGTCTTTTCAGGGATGATGCCATTCATGTTTGTGCTGTAGATTTCTTGCTGCTGAATCCTTTCTGGGAGCTTTTCTATTAGGCAGGGAGCAGCATCCTTTGCCTGACCCACCACCCATGTAGCTGCTGTGTTGTATGTGTCCTACTCTTAAGGCAAGTGGATATCTATGTGTCTGTTTGAAAAGTCACTTATTTCTTAATAGTGATCTCAGTTGTACCATGACTTCTTCACTGAAACCGTAAGATCCTGCTTAAAACTTTGGAAAACCTAACCTGACTAGAGGTTTGACTGTTCCGAGGATTAAATGCACACTTTTTAATGCGATCAGTTTAAATGTAGTTTGTATTTACTGCGGGACTTTTTTTTTTTTTAACTGTGATATTTCTCCCCTCCTTGTTTTAGGAGTGAGGTTGACTTTGAGAAGACAGGTTCTTTGTCAGGACAATAAACAAAGGAGGAGTACAGGAGAACTTAGAGCCCAAACGTTTTCAATGATTCCGTGCTGTAGCTGTTCTCATTGCCAAATGAGGGTGTCACGGCTTGCTTAAGCACAGTGGTCTGGTGCTGGCTTGTTTTGTTTTTCATTCAGCCTTGCTGCATCCCTGAAGACTCACCGTGTGCCCAGATCACTACCACTTTCAGCACAGGGCAGACTCTTCTAGAAGATTCAGCTTGCAGTCACTGTGTGACACCCCCACCCACACACATATGCATGCAACACTGATGTGACTTCCTTTTTCTGAATGTTCACTTCTGTTACAGCACATGACTTTTCTTTTTCAGTTTGAGACCTCCTCCTAAAAAGCAACAGCATTTTCATACAGGGTCTCAGTCCTGGTTTTGAGACCCTGGACAAGACCCATCCTTCCCGGGGCCCTCGTTTCTGACAAGTTTTCTGATTTCAGTATTCCATGATTCTGGCTTAGCAAATTCATGATACTTGAACTTGCTGGAGGCATTGACTAGTGTCCTGGACACCCTAAAAGCAAATGCTTGCAGACCTTTTTAAAAAATATTTGTGCATAAGGTGAGCAACAAACTAAACAGTGGAAGTGAGTAGTAATGAGTCAACTTTTCTGACTGATGAATGAACTTGATCCCTTAAACCTGCTATAAGGACACCTCACTGTATTGTGTTACTTCATTGTGGGCATAGAGTGCCATCTTAGGGAGCAGGGAGTCTCATCTGGGGCTCAGTCACCGAAAGCTACTCTTGAATAGGGCTGCCTTTGGGATCAAGAAGCTTGACACATTCCTTTGTGGAAGTGGTTGCTGATTAGGGGTGGAGGGGCCTTGAGGTTCTGCAGACTGAAGATGAATGTTGTGCAGAGGGCCAGCTTGGATTTTATTCACTCCTGGTTTCTCCCACATGCTTCTTGGTGTGATAGGAGGACTTTCATTGTCTTGTAGCCAGGAGACCAATGCCACCATGTGTCTGTGTAGCACAAGGTTTCTTCTCTCCCATTTACTGAAAATATTTCACCACACAGACAAGATTCAAAAAACTATGTTAGCACACACCTATGCATACCTCAGTGAATTTATTTAGATCCTTTATGTGTAAGAGAAATAAAATGTGACTAAAACCATGTGTCCTCCTTTGTAATGAATTCAGTGGGTCACTTCCATGTATGGTTTAATGTTTTCCATTTGTCTTTAGTGTTCATAAATATTGCATAGCTTAGGTTTTTGTTTTGTTCGGTTCGTTTTTTCCCTAAATATCTAGAAAGATAAATGGAACATGTGTATTTTTGTTTTGTTTTGCAATGTAAATCCTTAGGGCTTGAGTGGAGAGAGCTTCTCCGGGGTCATGTTGCATTGTCAAGTCTGTGTCCCTCTTGGACTCACCCACCACAACAAGGACTAGGATGTTCCTCAGCATTCTTTCCCTCAAGTGTAAGAGATCTGACTTCTGCCCCAGATTGGCCTTAAAATGCTCCCAGTTGGCTCAGAATTAGTGACAAGGGCCTGATGAAAAAATGTAGCAGAAACTGGGGAATGATCTGCAGAGGGTCAGCCATCAAAGCACCAGCCTGGATGTCCTCTCTGTTGAGTTCTGACTGCTCTGAGGACACTGAATTTGTTTGTACATGACACCCCTTTCCTCTCAGCATCCAAAAAGTACCCCTGTATGTTTTCCTTCTTAAAGCAAAACTCTCCTGGGTAGTCTGAACCTTATTTCTGATTATTATTATTTTGCCTGTTTTATATTGAGTCTTTTCATTGCTATATGTAAAATTGTATTTATTCTTAGCATTGTATAGTCCTATAATGTATGTTTAAAGCTAAGTCACTTTTAGAAATGGTGAAATGTAACTTTAAACGTTAACACTTAACAAATTTTGAAAACATTTTTTGGTAGCTATCCCCCCCCCACACACACACACACTGGGCTTTTTCTGCTGTAATGACTTATATAAGAAGATTCCCAAATTATAGATATGTATATTTTTTGTGATACCAAGGAATAAATGCAGGGTCTTGCACACATGTGTTAGCACTACCAAGCAGTCTCCCAGAGTTGGTGATTTTTACTCCTTATTTGGGGTGGGGGTGGGGTGGCAGGGAGAAGAACGAGAGAGAAGAATGAGAAGAGAATCATCACAGCACACCTGTTATCTGTGGGGCTCCCATGTGCTATCAGGACCCAGACCCAGAGGCTTATATTTGGTAAGGTGTGCTCTCTACCAAGCGAACTATTTCTTGGTCCCTCCAGAGCTGTATGTTAAAGAAGACTGAACAGACTCTGTGGTTAGAGTTTAAGCTAGTTGCCCAGTTGGCTGGAGCCTAATTGAAACTAGAGTTCATTTTATGCTGTCAGTGAGACCCTAGCAGGTTGAAAGTATCCTTTTTTTAAATTTTTTTTTTTTTTAGTATTTATTTTATTTATTTATTCCCTTTTGTTGTCCTTGTTTTATTGTTGTTGTTGTTGGATAGGACAGAGAAATGGAGAGAGGAGGGGAAGACAGAGAGAAGGAGAGAAAGATAGACACCTGCAGACCTGCTTCACCACCTGTGAAGCGACTCCCCTGCAGGTGGGGAGCCGGGGTTCGAACCGGGATCCTTATGCCGGTCCTTGTGCTTTGCGCCACCTGCACTTAACCCACTGCGCTACAGCCCGACTCCCGAAAGTATCCTAAGTGCTGACGGCCTGGTTGGGGATGGAGGGTTGGTCGTGTGTGTGGGTGGCTCAGGCAGAATGTCACTCTTGGGAGAAATGCATGTAGATGTTTGGCACAGTGTTTGGAACATAGTAAGTGTTCAGTAGTTTATTTTAAATCTTAATTTATGTTAATGAGAGATCGCAGAGCACTGCTCAGCTCTGGCTTATGGTGGTAGGGTTGAATCTAGGACCTATGGTGCCTCAAGCTTGAAAGTCTTTTTTGCATAACCATTATGCTATTTCCCCAGCCCTTGTTTGTTTTTATTATTATTATTTTAAATAATTTATTTATTCATGAGACAGGCAGAGAGAAAGAACCAGACATCACTCTGGTACATGTGCTGCCAGGGATTGAACTCAGGACCTCATGGTTGAGAATCCAATGTTTTATCCACTGCGCCACCTCCCGGACCACATTTGTTTTTATTTTTTAAACTCAGCTGGTAACTTGAAGCCAAGCCCATGGAAACCCACTGGGGTTTCAGCCATTACACTGTTAGCTCCTCTGCACGCAGCTGGAGTAGTTACAGTCTCGAAAGTGACCACCCTGTGGTGACTGAAACAGTCCAACTTTAACATTCACCTACACATCTGGGCACTTCCCACTGCATTTAGAAAGCTGTAGCCACTCAGGGATAGATGACTTGAGGATATTCAAATGTTCTCTGGTTTTAGTGTGAATGGAATGGTTCACCTGAGGCCTTTTCCACTTCCTCCTTCCCAGTGATCCCTTTCTTGCACAGAGAAGGTCTGTGACTCACTCTGGACCCCGCAGCCCCCTCTGGCTAAAGGTAGCACTTCTTTGTATGAGTTACCTCAGGGGTCAAGAGTGGGGGAAGGAGAGACCTTTGTAGCTGATTATATTGTTAGCCTAAAAGTTCTGCATTCCCTTTAAAACAGTTTCATGCTTTCATAAAAGAATTATTTGGGTTTGAAGCAGGTGACCATTTGAGGGTAGGTGATGGATACTTCTGTTGAATTCTAGATTAGTAAGGAATCACATTCATGGACAGTGAACACTGAATTGAGTGAAAAATGTTTCCTTGGTTTTCTGGATGGAGCAAGTGTGTAAAGTTGAGGATTCTTCATTTTGAAGGAACAATGTTGACAAAGATTAATGGAATAATAATAAGGAAAGGAATAATAACATAGACTACTGGTTTGACTGAATTATTTCCTGGGTTTTAGTGAGGAATTAAGACCCATTACTAGTCTTTAAAAAATGGTTTCTCTCTTTCAGTTAATTAGAGAAGTAAGGGTCATGACAGAAGAACCTGGTTGTAGATGTTTAATAAGCAGTTTCTGGAATGGTCTGGTTCTGAGCTGGGCTGAGAGACCCTCTTTTCTAGACTTGTCTGACAAGCCTGGCATTTCCTTCCTCATTGTTTTACATCTAGTGGAACCAACAACTTTTGGTATTCAGAGGAGAAGATCTAACTGGAGGTGAGCACCTTCTGGGCACTGGTCTCCCAGGCATTGGGCAGCTGGCTCTTGGCAGCCTCTGGAGAGCCTTGCCTTTATGTTGTGCTTGATGATTCTATCCCAAAGGGCATTCTGTTTGCGGGTATTCACATCTCTGTCACCTACTTCTCAGCTCTGTTAGATTCATGTACTGGTTTTGTGCAAAGGAAAAGCAGACTAGAAAGGGAGTTAAGAATATTCTCTAAGGCACCCATCACAGGGAGATGAGAAAATGTTTCCATATGTCAACAACTGCACTGCAAACTATTAAGCCCTCAATAAAGTGATTAAAAACAGTATTTTCTTTTTTAAAAAAATATTTCCTTTTGTTGCCTTTTTATTGTAGTTATTATTGTTGTTATTGATGTTGTCGTTGTTAGGACAGAGAGAAATGGAGAGAGGAGGGGAAGACGGGGGAGAGATAGACACCTGCAGACCTGCTTCACTACCTGTGAAGCGACTCCCCTGCAGGTGGGGACCTGGGGGCTCGAACCAGAATCCTACCACCAGTTCTTGTGCTTTGTGCCATGTGCGCTTAACCTGCTGTGCTACCGCCCGACTCCCCAAAAGTATTTTCTAGTGAGCAACGTGTATATGTGTATAAGAGTGACCTTTGAATGCCATCTCATTAGAATCCTACCTATAGGCATCATGTGGCTACCTTGCATCACACTGGCTGAGTAGGCTTCTGGGGATTGGTTACATGGTGGAACAGCTGAACAGACAACACCAGGGCCAATTAAATTAAAGAATGTGGCGCCAAGATAAAAAGGCAGGGACAGGGTGCGACTATTGCCTGGCTAGAGGACAGGGAACAAGCATCAGGAGGAACACAGGCAGGGAGGGGGCCATTAATCCTGAAGCTGAGGGCAGACTCAGACTGACTCTGCATCTTATGTGGGTCTGAGGACCAGGAATCAGAAGCTTTTGGATTCTCTTCTGATACTGATATTAAGCTTTATTTATTTATTTATTTATTTTTTTCCCTCCAGGGTTATTGCTGGGCTCGGTGCCTGCACCATGAATCCACCACTCCTGGAGGCCATTTTTCCCCCTTTTTGTTGCTCTAGTTGTTGCAGCCTCGTTATGGTTATTATTGCCATTGTTGACGTTGCTTTGTTGTTGGATAGGACAGAGAGAAATGGAGAGAGGAGGGGAAGACAGAGAGAGAGGGGAGAGAAAGATAGACACCTGCAGACCTGCTTCACCACCCGTGAAGCGACTCCCCTGCAGGTGGGGAGCCGGGGGCTCGAACCGGGATCCTTACGCCGGTCCCTGCGCTTTGCGCCACGTGCGCTTAACCCACTGCGCCACCGCCCGACTCCCAAGCTTTATTTTTTTATTGACACTTTCCAAAGCAGAGAGAAAGCTCAGAGTGGTAGAGACAGGCACCACTGTTGAGAAATCTTGGGGATTCTAATATTCTTGGGTGAGTTGACACAAGTGGATAGCTGCTTCAGTTCTGCCCATTCTGAGGATCTATTCAATGAGAATTTCCCCCCTAACAGTGATGACCTCCTGCCTACTTTGAGGAGTGCCAGGTAGTCAGATGTAGGCTATCACTGCCAGTATCTATGTCACAGGAAGGCTGGTGCCTTCCCTTCCCCTCACCCCCTTTGGGTGGACCAGACACCCTGGGACTCAGCTGTCTCTCACTAACAGGCTGGTATTGATGTTCAGTTTCTTCCCTCAGATACTGGGAGGCCTTGGAATAGCTCCTGAGTGTTTGGAGCCCAAGTGTAGTCCTTAAAGCCTCCCCAAATAGGCATGTCTGTGCTGCTGCTATGCCCTGTATATGACTACTGAATCCCTGTTTTTTTTTGCCACAGCTGACCTTTCTCTGTGACATCCTGATCAATGTTGAATAATAAATGCAGATTATTCAATGCAGTGTCAGAACATGATATACTGTACATTGGAAAGTATTAACTTATTTATATACCTGGATGTTCCTATTGCATAAATAAACATCAGTTAAATTCTAGCTGCTGTGTGGTTTCTGGTAGGGGTGTGTGTTTTGACAGCTGTAGGTGCAGAAGGTAAGTTCTGACTTGGCATGAGATGTAGAGACTGGTTGTGTGGAACCGGGGACAATTCCTGGGGTGCTGCACACCACAGCATGCTTCTGCAGACAGGCCTGGGCTTAGCCATTGGGTCCTGCATCCCTGACTTACTTTCCTGGGGTGCTGCTTTTTGATGTCTCTTCTTGACCTGGTTCTTAGATGGTGATCTCTGGGTTCTCTTCCCCCTCCATTTGCATTTTTTCTCTTGGGTATTCACACCCACTGCTGGCACTTCAGTCTCTCAGTTCCTGTCCACAACTCCCAAATCCATGTCATTAGCACATGGGCATACAAGACCTTTTCATATGGACTTTGAATGGTCAGACACAAACCTCGTTTTTCTATACCTCTACCCACCCCCACTCACTTTTTTTTTGCCTTCAAGGTTATTGCTGGGGCTCAGTGCTTGCATTACAAATCCACTGCTCCTGATGGCCATTTTTTCCATTTTATTGAATAGGATAGAAAAATAGAGGAGGAGGAGATAGAAAAACTGTAGACCTGCTTCACTGCTTGTGAAGCATCCCCTCTGCAGGTGGGGACATGGGGCTCAAAGCTGGATCCTTGCATGGTTCCCTGTGCTTAGTACCGGGTGCACCACCCCTGGCCCCCTATAGCTTCTCTGATCTGGTGTTACTATTTTTTTTTAAAGATCTTATTTATTTATTCATGAGAAAGATAGGAGGAGAGGAAGAAAGAACCAGACGACTCTGGTACATGTGCTGCCGGGGATCGAACTCGGGACCTCATGTTTGAGAGTCCGATGCTTTATCCACTGCACCACCTCCCGGACCATGTGTTACTATTTTTTAACTCCTCGTTTATTCTGTTAAACTAGGTGGTGACTAGGTAATCTCATCAGTAACCGAGACCTGCTGATTCTGCCTTCATCCTGACCACCAGCTGGTTCCCTGCAGCCCTGCCACACTGATACACCACCACAGTCTAGTTTTCTCTGTTTGGTACTTTCAGAGTGGGAAGAGCAGGGGCAGGGAGACCAGAGAGGAAGAAATAGCAATAATCCAGGCAAGAGGAATATGGGGTCCTTGGTGTGGTGAGAAATGGTCAGAGCATCAGACTTTGATGAAGAAATTTGTGCGGCATAGGGAAAAGAGGATGGCCATGATATCATGGTGGTGGTCTGGGCGATGTGAGGCTGCCATTTTTTTTTTCTGTTTAAGTACTTTATGCTAACCAACTGCACCACTGGAGCTCCAATTATTTTTTCTTAGTTGAAGATGGCAAAGGGAGGATTCTCAGCTCTGAATGTTCCAAGCCAGTGCTTTGCACTCACCGGTGATTTGGTGGGTTCCTGAAGTCGTTCTAGTCCAGTCTTGTTTCAGTCCCAGGTGGTCTCCTTTGGTGTATGCCTAGTTGATCTGGTAAAGGAGAGGAGAGAAACACATCTGCTGCTGCTCGTAGCCCCACCTTCGGAAGTCTCCCAAGCCGGTGCTTTTATTAGTGATTTCATACTTGTTTATGGAATTATAAGATAATAGGGATATACATGTTCCAGATGCTACTATGATTTCACTGACCCATGCTTACTGGATTCTCACCTCACCAGAGCCCTACCCAACTAGGGAAAGATAGAAAGAGGCTGGGGGTATGAATGGACCTGTCAACACCCATGTCCCGTGGAGAAATAATTACAGAAGTCAGAACTCCCACTTTCTGCACCCCAAGAAGATTTTTGGTCCATACTCCCAGAGGGATAAATGATATTGGAAGTAAACCAGAGGGCTCTGTACCCCCATTCCACTAGGACCCCAAGTGTTTATCACCAGGAATTTTTTTTTTTTTTTATACCACCACTGAAAGGGAAGCGAATCTGGAATATACTAGAGGAAGCCAGGCACTGTTTCTCTTATCTGAGAGAAGAGAAAAAACAAAAGGACTCCTGAAGTAGTAATAGGTGTAAGTACAACTTAGAAAGGAAGTAAAGCCAAGACCATTAAAAAATGGGGGAAAAGGAGCCAGCGGTAACAGCGGGCTAAGCGCAGGTAGTGTGAAGCGCAGGGACCGGCATAAGATCCCAGTTCGAGCCCCCAGCTTCCCACCTGCAGGGGAGTCACTTCACAGGCGGTGAAGCAGGTCTGCAGGTGTCTATCTTTCTCTCCTCCTCTCTGTCTTCCCCTCTTTCCATTTCTCTCTGTCCTATCCAACAACAATGATATCAATAGCAACAACAATAATTACAACAACAATAAAAAACAAGGGCAACAAAAGGGAAAATAAATAAATATAAAAAAATGGGGAAAAATAGAGAATCAGCTCTTATCTGTGACCTTGGGAGAACTACTGCAGTTTCCAGTGGAGAGGGTAGGGACACAGAACTCTGGTGGTGGGAACTGGATGGAATTATACTATCATAATTTTGAAAATCAATATTAAATCACTAATAAAATAAAAATATAATAGAGGTATAATTCCATACAGTTGTGTCCCTATCTCCGCCAATATCCCCTGTAATAGTTCTCCCAAAGTTGCAGATACAGGTTGACTTTTTAACTAATTTTTTTTTTTGCCTGTTTTTTCTATGGTCCAGCCTTCTTTTCTAAGTCACATCTACACCTATTAACTACTTTCAAGTATCCTTCCTTTTTTCCTCTTCTCTCTCAGCAAGCCAGTGCTTTTCAAACTGGACTGTACAGTAGTCACCTGAGGTAAACTTCTATGTTCTCCACAAATGAGGCCACTCCTTGGAGAAGGGTCTCAGACTGACATTTTCGAATAAGGTGAAACTCAGTCTGGTTTATGGTGGTGCTGAGGATTGAACCTGGGGCCTTGGAACTTCAAGTCTGAAAGTATTGCATAACCACTATGCTGTCTTTCAGACCCTAGGCATTGACATTTTAACACAATTCTCTAGGTGATACCACTGTATAGGGTTGAGAACCAGTGTTGAAATCCCAGTAAGTCCATCCTTCTCACATGCCCACTATAAGTGGTTGCAGCCCTGTGCTTGGCGGAGTCTCTGGCTATCCTGAGAGGATGCTGCCACCAAGAACCTGGGTGTCAAGGGGTGTGTGCCTCCCAGCAGCTCCACCCAGTCTTCACCTTGCAGCTCAAAGACCAAGTGCACATCTCTTGTGCTTGAAAAATATCTATAACTTTTCTTTTTTTTTTTCTAATTATCAATATTAGCATTTTACCAGAGCACTGGTAAATGGTGTGGGGGATTGAACCCAAGATCTTGGAGCCTTAGGCAAGAGACCCTGTTTGCATAAGCATTATACTATCTCCTCCACCCTATAACATTTCTCATGCACCCCTATCTAACTCCTTTTCTTGCTACTCAGCCTTCTGTTCTCAAGTTTCCCATGGTTTATTTTATTTATTTATTTATTTATTTATTTATTTATTTTACCAGAGCACTGCTCAGCTCTGGCTTATGATAGTGTGGTGGATTGAACCTGGGGTTTTGGACCCTCAGACTCTAGAATCTCTGGGGCTTTGGACCCTCAGACTCTAGAATCTCTTAGCATAGCCATTATGCTATCTACCCCTGTCCCTCAAGGTCTTTTTGAGGGATCCTCACGACTGCTTGTAGCTGTGCCTTTGTGCACTAGAGGGAGCTCACACAGGGTCAATGAAAACTGAAAACTCCCAGTCGCTTGTGCCTGCTTCTACTGTCAAGGGTGTGGTATGATGGGATGGTGGGTTGGTATGATGGGATGGTGGGTTGGGGATGGGGGGCAAATAGGGAACTTCAGGTAAGAAATTCAGTCTCCTATATACAAGCTCCATCTCTTACCAGAGAATGACCCAAGAAACTGAGCAGCTATGATGACTTGGCTTCTTGGGTGTGCAGTAGTTTAGCTTCTTATTTGAAATAACTATACTTATAGAAAAGTTGTGAGAATTTGTTTACATCCTTCATCCAGATACCCCAGATAATGAATATTTTACATCTTTCAATTATGCCTTTTTGTTGGGAATAGTACAGGGGTATAGATCTCACTAGATCCTGGAGGGCACAGACACTTTGTTGTACCGTGCTTGCACAAGCACGTGGAAAGCAGAAACATGAGCACAGATGATGCACATTGTGGGAGAAGTTGGGATAAGGTAACCACACCTGGCTTTGTGATGTGCAAAGCTAAAGAAGAGGAGAGGTTTTCACATGGAGAGGCCTTTTGGAAACCTTCCAGGGCCCTTGGAAGTCTGTTCCCAAGCTTTCTCTTTCTAATTTTACTTCTGCATGACTTTTACCTCATAATTTAATAAAGGAAGATTTAAGAATTGCATGTCTATCACGTGTGTTCCCTTGTAATTCTTTCTAGAGACTCCACCTGGAACCCACAAAGGGGAATTTCAACTCCCTTAACCTTTTCTTTCTCCCTCATCTCCCCTGAATTGTTTGAAAGCCGTAGGCATGACGGTCCTTTATTGTTATGTAACCATGTTCAAAATATTACCTGTTATCCTAATCATGTCTTTAAAACAACCTATCAGATTTTGACTGGTATAGTTTGAGGGAGTTTTTCAGTGGTTTTGAAAACTAAAAGTACCCTCCCTGCTCCACAGCCCCTCTCGCTTTGTATTCCCCATCTGGAAGCCTAGTAGCAGCCCTGTCCCTGATGTCTAGGTAAACCCTGATGCCTTTAGGGGTAAAGGTGGGGTTGGGAATAAGACAAGGGGAGAACACAACTCCTCCCACAATGTGCATCATTTTTTTTTTTCCTCCGGGGTTATCACTGGGGCTCAGTGACTGCACTATGAATACACTGCTCCTGGAGGCCATTTTTCTCATTTTGTTGCCCTTGTAATTGTTATTGTTGTTATAGCTGTTGTTATTGTTAGCTAGGACAGACAGAAATAGAGAGAGGAGGGGAAGACAGAGAGGAGGAGAGAAATATAGACACTTGTAGACCTGCTTCAGCGTTTTTGAAGTGACACCCCTCCCCCCCTCAACAGGTGGGGAGCTTGGAGGTTCGAACCGGGATCCTTACACCGGTCCTTGCACTTTGTGCCATGTGTGCTTAACCCGCTGCGCTACCGCCCAGCCCCCTAATGTGCATCATTCGTGCTCAAGTTTCTGCTTTCCACGTGCTTGTGTCCCAATTCTCATGTCCCATGTGTGCAAGCACAGTACAACAAAGTGCGCTCTCCAGGACCTCACTATACCTGTACTGTTTCCAACAAAAAGGCATAATTGGAAGATGTGAAATATTCATTATCTGGGGTATCTGGATCAAGGATGTAAAAAGACTTTAATGCCTGAGGCTTGAAAGCCTCAGTTTCAGTCCCTGGCTCTGAGCAATGGTCTCTTTTTCTGAAAACAAAACTCCACGCACTGAGCAGTGAGAAATGCTGTTACTGACCAGCAGAGGGCAGGAGTAGATCACGTTGTGAGTGAGGCATAGGACACACATCCGCGTGAAATCCTGGTATAGAAGCTAAGGAATTGTGTGGAGTTGTACCCCTCCTACCCTATGGTTTTGTTGATTAATCCTTTCTTTAATAAAAAAATAAAAATAAAAAAAAAAAGAAGCTAAGTGACCTTGAACAAACAAATGCCCAACCATTCAACCTTTTCCTCTGTGAAACAGGACTAGTGGGGAAAACATGTAAAGCACTTCCATGGCACCTACTTACAGGAAACTTGGTCTGAAAGTGATCTAGGGGATGCAGGTGAAGGAGCTGGCACCACCATGCCAGAGAAGGCCAGGGCAGGGAGTGGGGTGGGGGAGGGGAGACATTGAGCCAGGCTCAGAGAAGGAAGAGGGCTCTTAAGAGGGACGGGGAGGGCAGCTAAAGTTATAGCTGTACTGAACTTACTTAAACTTGCACACCCAAGGCCAGCTGAAACACACTGGAATGATGAGTAGTGCCTTTGGGATGCCTTTTTTTTTTTTTCTTTTCCTTCCAGGGTTATCACTGGGAGTTCGGTGTCTGCATTATGAATCCACTGCTCCTATGTCCATTTTTCGATATTTTGGATAGGACAGAGAGAAATTGAGAGGGGAGTAGAAGATAGAGAGGGAGAAAGATAGACACCTTCAGATCTGCTTCACCGCTTGTGAAACAACCCCCTTGCAGGTGGGAAGCTGGGGGCCCGAACTGGGATCCTTAACGGGTCCTTGTGCTTCGGACTATGTGCGCTTAACCCAGTGCACCACCTCCCCGGGTTCTATGGTCATTCTTTTTTTAAAAAATATTTATTTTATTTATTTATTCCCTTTTGTTGCCCTTGTTGTTTTATTGTTGTAGTTATTATTGTTGTTGTCATTGTTGGATAGGACAGAGAGAAATGGAGAGAGGAGGGGAAGACAGAGAGGAGGAGAGAAAGATAGACACCTGCAGACCTGCTTCACCGCCTGTGAAGCGACTCCCCTGCAGGTGGGGAGCCGGGGTTCGAACCGGGATCCTTATGCCAGTCCTTGTGCTTTGCGCCACCTGCGCTTAACCCGCTGCGCTACAGCCTGACTCCCTCTATGGTCATTCTTAACACATCTCTCAAGGAAGAATGGTTTGTCTTCTTTTCCATTTTGCTTGGGACAATACCGGAGTCTGATTCCCTCTTTTTACTTACTGGCCGTGTGACCTCAGGCCAGTTATTTAATCCCTCTGTGTTTGTTTGTTAAATGGAGATAATGATAGTGCTTACTCCATGGTATCACAATCAGGATTGAATGATTTAGCACTTATAAAGATCTTAGATTAACTTCTGGGTTAGTAGTGGTAGGGCTGGAGAGAGAGAGATCACCAGGAGGGTGTGAGCCTTGCCTTGCACCCAGCCTAGGTTTCAGCCCTGGCATGGCGTGGGAGGGACAGTGGCAATGACACTGGCAGGTTCTCTGGTGCTGTACTATCTCCCCCTCTTTTTTCCTACCTCAATTATATATATGTATGATTTCAGCGCGACTCCATGCCACCCCCCCCCCCGTGCCAGCTGATGTAAGTGCTTTTTTCTCATGTCACTCTGAATGGTCCTACTGGATGAGGAGTTACTTTGGGGTCTCCGTGATCTTTCCTGTTGTTCATGAGCGGCTGGCTGCTCATCTGACTAAGGGCTCCCCACCTGTTGGTTTTCAATCATGGCAAGGAAGCAATTGTGAGAGAGGTGCGGGATTTTGGTGTGAGATATCTGGGTAGAACCCTAGCCAAAAGTTACTAAACTTTGTGACCTTGAACAAAACCTCTCAGCCATTTAGCTTTTTCTTTAAAATGAGGATATATATATATATATATTTAAATATATTTTATTTATTTTCCCTTTTCTTGCCATTGTTGTTTTTCATTCTTGTTGTAGTTATTATTGTTGTTATTGATGTCGTCATTGTTAGATAGGACAGAGAGATATGGAGAGAGGAGGGGAAGACAGAGAGAGGAGAGAAAGATAGACACCTGCAGACCTGCTTCAGTGCTTGTGAAGCGACTCCCCTGCAGGTGGGGATCCCGGGGCTTGAACCCGATTCCTAGTGCTGGTCCTTGCCTGCTGCACTACTGCCCGGCCCCAGTTGTACTTTTAAGACTGGTAAAGTGGGAGTTGGGCAGTAACGCACTGTGTTAAGCTCAGGTAACAGCAAGGACCGGCGTAAGGATCCCAGTTCGAGCCCCCCAGCTCCCCACCTGCAGGGGAGTCACTTCACAGGCGGTGAAGCAGGTCTGCAGGTGTCTATCTTTCTCTCCCCCTCTGTCTTCCCCTCCTCTCTCCATTTCTCTCTGTCCTATCCAACAACAATGACAACATTAATAACTACAACAATAAAACAAAGGCAACAAAAAGGAGTAAACAAACAAACAAAAAAACAAATAAATAAAAATACTGTTAATGTGAGTGGTCCTGGAGGTGGCACAGTAGATGGGGCATTGGACTTTTAAGCATGAGGTCCTGAGTTTGATTCCCAGCAGCACATATACCAGAAAGATGTCTGGTTCTTTCTCCTCCTCCTCCTATCTTTCTTATTAATAGATAAATTAAATATTTAAGAAAAAAGACACCCGATTCCTTGTTAAGTACAGGTGGCACAAAGCGCAAGGACCAGTACAAGGAATCAGGTTTGAGCCCCCAGCTCCTCACCTGCAGGGAAGTCGCTTCTCTCCCCCTCTGTGTTCCCTCCCTCTCCGTTTCTCTCTGTCCTACCCAACAACAGTGACGTCAGTAACAACAATAATAACTACAACAATAAAACAAGGGCAACAAAAGGATAAATAAATATTTTAAAAAAAGAAAGCATAGCAGATGAGATTTGAGGTCTTCATGTTTGAAGAAGCTAGGAAGTCTATTTTAGGTATATTCCAAGGGGCCCATGACTTTACTAATTTTTGCCTGAGCCTGATAGCTAACATGCAGATGGGCTAAATGTATTGTCTGGGAAGATGGTGTTAGAGTTGGGAATAGGGCTAGAAAGCTGGATCATGGAAGAGAGTAGCTCCCAAATATAGGAAAAGTATATAAATACCATTAACTGTAAACCCCACTGATCTGACCTAGGGCCCATGTCTATTCATATTTAGCACAGGAGCCTGTGTAACCTCTGCATCTCTGTAGGTCTGAGCTCACATTCCATAGTCACAGAAAGGAACATTCCAGGCCGCAATCATTGCAGGATCAGTCTTATTTGAGGAGCATGTATGTTGACCCAGCCTCCTTCAGAGAGTGGAGCAGTTTACTATTATTCTACATTGAGGGCAAGGGCCTGTAGATGTCCCCAAGAGGATTTATGATGTTGCTCCTGATGGAGGTGACCAGTGATGGTGGAGAGAGGGATCTGTTAGAGGTCTAGGTCCATCATGTCTATGTGGAAATCCAATAATTTAAAATTAAAAAAATAACTTTTATGTCTGAAATGTCAAGTTTCCAGGTTTAATTCTGTGTGCATTACCACAAGCCAGAGGTAAGCAGTCCTCTAATTAAAAAAAAAAAAAAAAAACGATAAAAAGAAAAAAGGCAAATGGTTAAGACCAGAAATGAAAGGGGGCCCTTATTACTAAGTTTGTACATATAAAATGACTGAAAGAGAAAATTATGCATAACTGTGTGCTAGCAAATTAAATAAGTGAAATGGACAACTATGGAAACCGACTTCAGCTTCAGACATGTCAACTGCAGTTATCCTCGAGGGGAGGATGTTGATGGTGGTTTAGACCAGGGTAGCTGGGCAAGAAAGGGAAAGGCATGCAGACTTAGATAGCTTAAACTATTCCAGTGGAGCTTGCTGATGAGTGGGATGGGATGGTGAGGAAAAGAGCAATGAAGAATGTTTCTTGCGGGGTATGGCGGTAGCGCAGTGGGTTAAGCGCACACGGCGCCAAGCTCAAGAACAGGAGTTAGGATCCCGGTTCCAGCCCACGGCTCCCCACCTGCAGGGGGCTAACCTTACAAGTGGTGAAGCAGGTCTTTCTCTTCCCATCTCTGTTTCCCCTCCTCTCTTGATTTCTCTGTCCTGTCCAACACCAACATCAATGGCAACAATAACAATAACGACAACAAGGACAACAAAATGGGGAAAAAATGGCCTCCAGGAGCAGTGGATTTGTGGTGCAGGCATTGAGCCCCAGTGATAACCCTGAGAGGGGGGAAAAAAAAAAAGAATGAGTCTTTTTAAAAAAAAAAAAATTATTACTCCCCCCCTTTTGTTGCCTTTGTTTATTGTTGTAGTTGTTATTGTTGTTATTGGGTAGGACAGAGAGAAATTGAGAGAGGAGAGGAAGACAGAGGGGGACAGAAAGACACCTGCAGGGAGTCGGGCGGTGGCGCAGTGGGTTAAGTGCACGTGGCGCAAAGCGCAAGGACCGGCGTAAGGATCCCGGTTCGAGCCCCCGGCTCCCCACCTGCAGGGGAGTCGCTTCACGGGCGGTGAAGCAGGTCTGCAGGTGTCTATCTTTCTCTCCCCTCTCTCTCTGTCTTCCCCTCCTCTCTCCATTTCTCTCTGTCCTATCCAACAACAAAGCAATGGCAATAATAACCGCAATGAGGCTGCAACAACTAGGGCAACAAAAAGGGGGAAAAATGGCCTCCAGGAGCGGTGGATTCATGGTGCAGGCACCGAGCCCAGCAATAACCCTGGAGGAAAAAAAAAAAAAAAGAAAAAGAAAGACACCTGCAGACCTGCTTCACCATTTGTGAAACAACTCCCTCCCACCCTGCAGGTGGGGAGTCGGGGACTCAAACTGGGGATCTTTACATTGGTCCTTGGGCTTCGTGCCATGTGTGCTTAACCCACTGTGCCACCACCTGGCTCCCAAAAGAATGAGTCTTAGATGTAAAACTGTCCAACTGGTAGACCAGGAACTGTTGTTTTCTTTCTTTCTTTCTCTCTCTTTTTTAAATGGTGAATTCGCCTTCTTTTTAAAAAAATTAAAAAAAAATCTTTATTTATTTGATAGAGACAGCCAGAAATTGAGAGGAAGGGGGAGACAGAGGAGACAGACACCTGCAACACTGCTTCACCACTTGTGAAGCTTTCCCCCTGCAGGTGTGGGAGGGAAGGGGCTTGAACCCCAGTCCTTGTGCACTATAACATGTGTGCTCAACCAGGTGAGCCACCATCCAGCCCTCTGTTGTTTTCTTTTTAGAATCTCACTATTTAGAACAGTGGTTGTTACAGAGATGGGGTGACACTCAAGACTGTGGGAACATAACTAAGCAAAGGTTACAGTGGAAGCTTTAAGAGGAAAGCATTAAAAAAATTTTATTAGTGATTTAATAATGATTGACAAGATTATAGGATAAGAGGGGTACAATTCCATACAGTTTCCTCCACCAGAGTTCCATATGTCATCCCTTCCATTGAAGGTCCCCTATTTCTTTTATCCCTCTGGAAGTATGGACCAAAATCATGGGGTGCAGAAAATGGAAAGTCTGACTTTTGTAATTGCTTCTGTGCTGAACATGGGTGTTGGCAGGTGATCCATACTCCTAGTATGTTTCTATCTTTCCCTGAGATAGGACTCTGAGGAGGTGAAGTTCCAGGACACATTGGTGAGGTTGTCTGCCCAGGGAAGTCAGGTTGGCATCATGGCACTATATGCAACTTGGTGGCTGAAAAACACTAAAAGCAGAACAAAACTGTTTAATAATCAGGAACAAAAAGATAAGAATAGAGTAGCCAGAACTAAGTGTCTTCATATTGTAAGACGTTAGGAAGTCGATTTTAGGTATGTTCCAAAGGGCCTATGATTTTAGGAGGGAAGCATTTTGTTTTATTTTATTTTATTAAAATATTTTTTATTTTATTTATTTATTCCCTTTTGTTGCCCTTGTTGTTTTATTGTTGCCGTCATTGTTGGATAGGACAGAGAGAAATGGAGAGAGGAGGGGAAGACAGAGAGGGGGAGAGAAAGACAGACACCTGCAGACCTGCTTCACCGCCTGTGAAGGGACTCCCCTGCAGGTGGGGAGTCAGGGCTCCTGCAGGGAAGTCAGGGCTAGAACTGGGATCCTTGTGCCAGTCCTTGTGCTTTGCACCACGTGCATTTAACCTGCTGTGTTACAGCCCGACTCCCTGAGGGAAGCATTTTAAATACCTCTCCCTCTCCCTACTCTGGAAATCAGACTTTTTTTTTTGTCTCCAGGGTTATCAATGGGGCTCGGTGCTGTTCCTGGCAGCAAAATTTCCATATTGGATAGGACAGAGAGAAATTGACAGAGGAGGGGGAGATAGAGAGAGAAAGAGAAAGACAGACACCTCCAGAACTGCTTCATAGCTTGTGAAGCTTCCCACCCTGCAGGTGGGGAACAGGGAATCGAACCCTGATCCTTGCGCAGGTCCTGAGTCTAGTACTGAGCCTAACCAGGTGCACCACTGCTTGGCCCCCAAATCAGAACTCTTCATAGTAACTTACTCATTTGGGTGTTGGTACCACTGGTGGTTAGGGCTAATTGCATTGTTGTGTTTGTTTCTATTATCTTTGTTTTGACACTCTCTTCTTTTTCTAGCATTTAGTGGGTATCAGCATAATTGGGTTTGTAGAAATAACAATAGTTCTACTTCTTCCCACTAAGTGGGACTGATTTGAAGGCCATTTGGAAATGTTAAATTCCTTTCTGAGAATCACTTCCTGTCTACACTGGCATCTCAAGGACGACTATTGTACTTACTGTTGAGTGTAAAACATTAATTCCCCAATAAAAAAAAAAGTGAAAAAAAAAAAAAAAGGACGAGACTTAAAGGAAGAATCAACAAGTTCTTTAAGGAGCTGCTTTTGGTTGGGCTTCTCCAGAAGCAGCATCTTAAAAAGGTGCTAGTTGGGAGTTGGGAGGTAGCACAGCGGGTTAAGAACACGTGGTGCAAAGCCCAAGGACCTGTGTAAGGATCCCTCCCCCGGCTCCCTACCTGCAGGGGAGTCACTTCACAGGTGGTGAAGAAGGTCTGTAGGTGTCTGTCCCCCCCCCCTTCCCCTCCTCTCTCCATTTCTCTCTGTCCTATCCAACAGCAACTACAACAATAAAACAACAAGGGCAACAAAAGGGAATTAAAAAAAAAAGGTGCTAGTTTAGAAGTAAGCTCAGGGGAGTATGGGCGGTGGCACAGTCGGGAGTCAGGCGGTAGCGCGGTGGGTTAAGCGCACATGGCGCAAAGCGCAAGGACCGGCATAAGGATCCCGGTTCGAGCCCCAGGCTCCCCACCTGCAGGGGGGGTCGCTTCACAGGCAGTGAAGCAGGTCTGCAGGTGTCCGTCTTTCTCTCCCCCTCTCTGTCTTCCCTGTCCTCTCTTCATTTCTCTCTGTCCTATCTAACAATGATGACATCATCAACAACAATAATAACTGCAACAAAAGTGAAAATAAATAAATATTTTTAAAAATTAAAAAAAAAAGGAAGTAAGCTCAGGACGAACTTGCAGTGGCATAGGAAGTGAGACAGAAGTGTGTACAAATGAGCAGGTTGTTGCTGGGGAACCTAGAGTTTATTCTTCCTGTAGGGACCTGGCAGATGGTAGAAAACACACACTGCTTTCTTTTCTTTTACCCGTTACCTGTGGGTTGAGCCTAGCACTGCATGGAATCACCATGAACAGACAACACTGGGAGTGGCATCCTGGCTGGCGAGAGGTGTTATGGTGTCTCTCTGCTTCTTCCTTGCTTCTTCCCTTCTTTATTTCAGAAGTAAAGAACAGAACATTGGGCAAGGGAGACTGTTCACTGGTATTATCCATATGTGAAAGCCCAAGTCCATTTTGCAGTACCAACCAAAAAAAGATGTACCTTAAAATTGTTACTGTGGAGAGGAAGAAGCTTCTCCAACCTGTTTCTGTAATTAGCTGAAAATTTACTGGATCATCAAATCACCCAGCACTCACTGTACTAATGGGTTGAGAACATTTCTGCATCTAAAGATAGTTTTTAGGCAATGGGTTGCCTTCCTTGCAATAGGAAGCTGTTGTGTGCACAGAAGTGCTGAGGGTCAAGGGGATCTGGATGAGACACTGACATCACCAGCTACAATTGCTTTTAAGGAAGACGAGGGCTGCTAGACCTGAGGCAATAATAAATGAAGGGGTTGGCAGATAGTCTTTTAAAGCATGGATGCCATAAACAACATTGCTGTCTGCGATTATTTCATTCTTTGAGGTCTTTGAAAATTATAAAGAAAAGCAAAGGAATTTCTATGATAGTTTCCTAAAAGGTTTGTTTAGGGGGGGTGGGCGGTGGCACACTTGGTTAAGCACACATAGTACTAAGTACAAAGACTCTCACTAGGACCTAGGTTCGAGCCCCTCCCCACCTGCAGGGGGCGCTTTACCAGTGGTAAAGCAGGTCTTCAAATTTGTCTTTCTTCTTTTTTAATATTTATTTATTTATTCCCCTTTGTTGCCCTTGTTTTTATTGTTGTAGTTATTATTGTTGTTATTGATGTTGTTGTTGGATAGGACAGAGAAAAATGGAGGAGGGAAGACAGAGAGGGGGAGAGAAAGACAGACACCTGCAGACCTGCTTCGAAGCCTGTGAAGCGACTCCCCTGCAGGTGGGGGGCCACGGGGCTCGAACCTGGATTCTTATGCCCGCCTTTGTGCTTTGCACCACCTGCACTTAAACAGCTGCGCTATTGCCTGACTCCCCAAATTTGTCTCTTTCTTTCTCCCTTTGTATCTCCTCTTCACCCTCAATTTCTCTCTGTCCTATTGAATTAAATAGAAAGGAAAGAAGAAAAAAAAAAAGGGAGTCGGGTAGTAGTGCAGTGGGTTAAGCTCACGTGAAGCAAATAAAACAAAATAAAATCTATCTTTATTCACCATTGAGAGAGAAGAGAGGAGGGGGAGGAGGAGGAGGAAGACCAGAGCTTGACTCTGGCACATATGATGCTGGAGACATAATTCAACCACATGTTTGAGGGTTTAAAGCTTTATTCACTGTGCCATCTCCCAGGTTGCTTCATGATGGTTTTATATCCAAAACATTTCACTCATTTATTTCTTTCTTTTTAAAAATATTTTTATTTATTATTGGACAGAGACAGACAGAAAGTGAGAAGGGAGGAGGAGATAGACAGAGAGACACCTGCAGCCTTGTTTTACCACTTGTGAAGCTTTTCCCCTGCAGGTGGGGACCAGGGGCTTGAACCCGGGTCCTTGCGCACTGTAATGTGACTGTTTAACCAGGTATGCCACCACCTGGCCCCATAATTTCTTCCTTCCTTCCTTCCTTCCTCCCTCCCTCTCTCTCTCTCTCTCTCTCTCTCTCTCTTTCTTTCTTTCTGTCCTGGAACCTATGGAGCATGGCTCATTTTTCAACAAGCTTCCCTCAATCCATACCAATTGATACTGCATCTGCTGATCTCAATCTGATCAATGAAACCAGTACCATCTCTACATGTTTCAGTTTGGACTGTGTCCACTGATTTCTAATGTTTAATTCAAGTACTCTGTCTTTTAAATAGTAGACATGTACCTAATCCATGTATGTTCTGCAGAAGATATCTGGTTGCTAATCTCCTTTCTTTTCTCCTCTCCTCTCCTCTCCTCTCCTCTCCTCTCCTCTCCTCTCCTCTCCTCTTCTCTCCTCTTTCCTTTCCTTTCCTTTTTCCTTTTATTTTTCTTTCTTTGCCTCTAGAGTTATTGTTGAATTAACAGCTCCTGGAGGCCATTTTTCTATTTTTTTTTGTTGGATAGGACAGAGAGAAATTTAGAGAGGAGGGGAAGATAACGAGGGAGAAAGAAAGACACCTGCAGGCCTGCTTCACCCCTTGTGAAGCGATCCCCACCCCCAACCCCGCAGGTGGACAGTCTGGGGCATGAACTGTGGTTTTTGCACGGGTCCTTGCACTTCATACTATATGCGCTTAACCCAGTACACTACTGCTGGGTCCCCCTAATCTTTTCTAAAACTTATGCATAATGTATCTGGATAATTGAGTGGTGCTAATTTTCTTCCATGTTGATTTTTTTGAAACTATTTTTTACTTGTGATTAACAAGATTGTAGAATTACAGGATTTAGTTACACACTCCAACCATCACCAAATTTCTGTGCCCCTACCCTGCTAATGATAATTACAATAGTTCCTATAAGGTCTTAGAGACAGTTTTTGACTGTTTGCTTTTTTTTATTTAAAATTTTATATTTATTTATTTTCCCTTTTGTTGCCTTTGTTGTTTTTCATTGTTGTAGTTGTTGTTATTGATGTCATTGTTGTTGGATAGGACAGAGAGAAATGGAGAGAGGAAAGGAAGACAGAGAGGGGGAGAGAAAGACAGACACCTGCAGACCTGCTTCACCGCCTGTGAAGCAACTCCCCTGCAGGTGGGGAGCCGGGGCTCGAACCGGGATCCTTACTCTGGTCCTTGCGCTTTGCGCCACGTGCGCTTAACCAAACGCGCTACCGCCTGACTCCAGACTGTTTGCTTTTTTTCCCTCTTTTTTCAAGTGCATGTGTATCAGTTCTCTAGACTCCACATATGAGTGAAACCGTCTGGTAATTTTATCTTTTTTCTTATTTTGCTAAGCACAATCACCTCCAATTCCATCCATTTTGTCCCAAAGGACATAATATCATCTTTTTTGATTGCAAAGTAGTATGCCATGGAAAATATATCTCATAATTTTAACCAGTCATCTGTTGATGGGTATTTAGGCTTCTTCTACTCTTTGGCTGTTGTGAATAATGCAACTATGAACACAGAGGGTGCATTTGTCCCTTTAAATTAGTGTTTGCATGTCCTCTGAATAAATACCTAAGAGTGGTATTGCTGGATGATAAGGTAGACTGGTACTAATTTATTGATACTGGTGTATTATGGCTCATTTTAACAGGTACTATCATAAAGATTTCATGTTATACAAAAGTAATGCATGAGAAAATGGAGACCAACTTTGTTTAATGACTTCTCCTTTGCTGCAGGGAGGATATACCTTTTCCAGATTTTCACAAAGTTGCCATATGAGCTAATGGATGTGCTAAGTAGGAAAGCATGATTTCCACCACAACATCCCCACCCCCAATATCAATGGGGTTTTACTGCTCTAGGCTGTCCGCCCCCCCCCCCAGATAGACAAGAGAGAAAGACATCACAGAACTGAAATTTCACTTAGTATGGTGGGGGTTAAACTCAAACTTGGATCATGTGCCATGACAAAGCAAACACACCATCCAAGTGACACAATATGTATGTAGGGTAATCATCACACAAGGAAAGGCACTGAATTGGTGCTCAGTGTGGACATAAAGATAAATCATAATTCTGTGAGGTGCCATTTTTCTTTCCACATGAGTTCAACTATAAACTGGCAATTCTGAGGACACTCAACTATCAAGACGGAAAGAACTAGTGGAAAGTCTTATCTTTTAATCTTAAGTTATCTTTTATTTGTTATATATTAGAGGAGAGAGTTATATATATATAATTTATATTTATAATATATAAAATATAATATATATATAAATTATATATAATTTATTTGTTATATATTAGAGGAGAGAGTTTCACATAAAACCATGAAATAGAAAGGAAAGGAGAAGAGAGAGGGAGAGAGGAAGGGAGGAAGAGAGACTGAGGGTAGAGATAGAGACTGAGAGACTAGAATGCCACTCCGGTACAGGCAGCATCAAGGATCTAATTGAGAACCTCACACATGTAAATCTGATACTCTACCAGCTGAGACACTTCTCTTGATGTCATACTAGTTGCCTAAAGAATATCTTGCACATAAAAATAATAGTGACACCAAAACTCCCAAAAAACACTCACCACTACTCTACAAATACAGGCAGAAGGAATATAATAGTCTACCTGTTTGGGCTTCAGCAAGTCCACAGTATTAACCAACTTGGAAAGAGCACAGAAGCAGATGAAATCATGAGATCATACTGAAATTTAATATGCAGTACCCAATAGAAGGACAAGTTAGATGATCTCAAATAATATAACAGGAAAGTTAAAAATGGAGCTCTTGCTTGGACACTTTGTAGGAATAGACATTCTACAAGGAAACAAAATTCAAAGAAGTTCTTCACCATGAGAATACGAATTAGGAGGAAGGATTGAGTGGCTCAGTGACTGAAACCATCTCTCACCTTTGTAGGCTCTCATTTCACATAGGCAGTGCTAGTGTCCAGCCTTCTTGCCATTTAGGTGCTTTTATCATGGCTATTTGTAACTGCACTTCTAGCACAAATGTGTGTTGTACTTATACTTTCTCTTAAAATCAGGGTGCATTTCATCTGATCTCTTTTTACTTGCTCCCTTCCTATCACCTTGGAATAAGCCATGGTCATCTCACACTTGGATATGGTGCCATCTTCCAAACTGGTCTTCCTTTTGTTCCTGTCCCTTCTTCACTGTCTTCAGTCTACTGCCAACTTCACTGCCTGTCTCTCCTCTGATCAAACTCCTGTGGTGGTGGGGTGGGGAGGGGGAGAAGGTTGGGCAGTAATGTATCGGGTTTGGTGCACATGGCACAAGCACTAGGACTAGCGTAAGGATCCCCTTTCTAGCCAGCTCCCCACCTGCAAAGGGGTCACTTCACAAGCAGTGAACCAGGTCTGCAGGTGTATGTCTGTATTCCCCTCTCTCTCCATTTCTCTCTGTCCTATCTAACAACAGGAATAGCAACAGTAACAATAGCAACAAGGGCAACAAAATGGGAAACTGTTGGGCATTATGTCAGCTCCCCTCTGCTCCATGCTGCATTGCTTGATGCTGTGGTCTATTTACATAATCATTGTTTTGCCTGAGACCCGCCCTGCCTGCAGCGCATTATTTAATCCCACTGGTTAGAACCTTTGAAACATCTGCTATGAAAGCTTTCTACCTTCATCCTCTTTTCTCTACCCCCTGTCCTAGCCATTTCCTTTTCTGACCTGCCACTTCCGGTTTCTAAGATATAAAAAGCATTGTCTCTGATCAATAAAGCATTGCATTGCATTCCCGCTCTGCCACGAGTTCCTCATCTCTCTATCCTTTAAAGCTAGCCCAGCAGGAAAAAATGGCCTCAGGAGCAGTGGATTTGTAGTGTAGGCACTGAGCTCCAGCGATAACCCTGAAGGGAAACAAACAAAACAAAACAAAACACACACTGTGGGGTCTCTTATTCCCCCTCAACCCTAACGAGAGCTGGCAGTCCCTATATCATTAGAAATGTTTAGGTGAGCACAGAGCCATGGTAGGATGTTGCATGTGAACACGTGGGGCCAGGTGGTGGCACACCTGGTTGAGCACATGTTAAGATGCATAAGGGCTCAAGTTCGAGCCCCTGGTCCCTACCTGCAGGGGAAAGTTTTGTGTGTGGTGAAGCAGAGTTACAAGTGTCCTCTGTCTCTCTCCCTCTCTTATCACCCCTTCCCTCTTGATTTTTGGCTGTTTCTATCCAATAAATAAAGATAGTTAAAAAAATCAAAAATTGGTTGTGTGGAGTTGTACTCTTCCTACCTTATGTTTTTGTTCATTAATCCTTTCTTAAATAAAAAATTTAAAAAAAAATCAAAAATTGGGAACACATTATTTATTGTCAAATTGGCCTTGCTTCTAGGCAGGCAATTCAGCATCACCAGGCTGCTAGTCTAGTCAAGGCCATGGAGGCTAACATTTGTATGCTAGAGAATTAAGAAGAATCATATGGTCAGGTATATGCTTAAATCTGATTGGCAGTTTGTAGCTATATTCCAGTTTTCTAGATAATAAGGTTCAGAATCCTCATTCATGCTCCTTTAGAAAAACTACCAAAATAAATAATTTTTTGTACAAGAATTATTTTCTTGTACATTTTGTATCTTTGCTTGTTATACTTGTGTGACCAACAGAGTATGCCTTACTCCCAAATGCTCTGTGAACAAACAACACTTTACAATTGTGGTTTTAGCCTTCTTCGCATACCTTGAGGTCAATTTTTCAGAACAAGTGCCTTTTTTTCCCCTTGACCTTTGTCACCTAAGTTAGACACTGGGCAATCTTTACCTTACCAATCTGCCCATGGAAACACTCAGCTAAACAAAACAATTGATCAAACTCTGCACATTGTGCTTTTTTTCATTGAGTCTGAAGCATTGCTCATACCACCCCAGGAGTCAAGGGAATGGTGTGGAGTTGTATCCTTGTTATTTTGTAAACCACTAATAATAATAAAAAAGAATAATAATATCTTTCCATCCTGTTTCCATGAATACTTCTAAAGATAACTTGAGTAAAACTGTTCCTTCTGTCAGCTGCTTCTCCTTCGGTGTCAGATGTGGTTCTGCCTTTCATGCTAACATACATCTGCTAAACTGGGCCACTGGATGAAGGGTGGGATGATGTTGACAAGTCAGCTGACTAGAGACTCACTGAGTTTCTGTCACCATGATGAAATAATGGTGAGCCCTGTAAGTCCTGCCACATTGCACCACTGACTGGCTCTTCATTGCCTTTTTTTCATCTTAAACTGTGGGGAAACTGCTTTCAGTACAGAGATGGCCTCAGCTAATGACAGCACTGTCCTGTTCGGCCATAGGGATAGGGCCACCTCATAGCCAATAAAGACCCAGCCAGTTGTTCATTCATTAATTAAATCTACTTATCTTTACCAGAGCACTGCTTCTCTGAGTTAAGGTAGTATCAGGGATTGAATATTGTAGCACCAGACATGAAAATCTTTTTGAATAAGCATGATGCTGTCTCCCTGGCTATCCATTTATCTTTAATATTTATTTATTAACATGGGAGAGAGGAAGCCAGAGCATCACTGACACCTGATGTTGGTGATCAAACTCAAGATCTCCTGCTTTTAAGTCCAACACCCTAGTCACTGCACCACTTCCCAGGCTACTCATCCAGTTTTTAAAAACATCCTGTTGCATTGAAAGACCACTTATCTTGGCATAAGAAAAACCTGACTTTAAATCTGAATTTAAGGAGCCAGGTGGTGGCTCATCTGGTAGAGCACAAACATACTGTGTGTGATAAGTTGGGTTTGAACCCATGATTCCAACCTACAGAGGGGAAGCTTCACAAGTGTTGGAGCAGTGCTGCAGGAGTCTCTTCCCCGTCCAACCCTCCATGCCTCCCCTTACTATCTCTGTCTCATACTTCCTTTCAAAAGACAATGACCATTGGGAACAATGGAATTATGCAGGCAGCATGCTTCAGTGATGACCCTGGTGGCAAAAACAAACAGACAAATCTGAACAGAAGTGATTGGGTGGTCAGCTGGTGGAACATAAGACTTACATGCCTGGGTCTTCCTGTTTAGTCCTAGGTTTCACTTATACCAGAGTGGTGCTTTGATAGCTCTCTCTCTCTCTCTCTCAATAACATAAATATTTAAATATGAATTTGCATCTAGGTTAGCATCTCAATCTTAGTGCCATGTGACTTTGAGTAAGTTATTTAAACTCTGAACTTCATCTTACCTGTATATAAAATAGGTTCCTGAGAGAGTTTGAGAATTAAGGAAGTTATTTATTTATTTATTTATTTTTGCCTCCAGAGTTTTTTCTAGGGTTTGGTGCCAGCACTGTGAATCCACTTCTCCTGGTGGCTAGTTTATTTCTTTCTCCCTTTCTATCTCTCTGTCTCTCTGTCTCTCTCTCTCTCTTTCTTTCATTGGATAGGACAGAGAGAAATTGAGAGGGGAGGAGGAGACAGAGACAGAGAAAGAGAAAGATGGACACTGGCAGACCTGCTTCATAGTTTGTGAAGTGGGGTGCCGGAGGCTCAAACCAGGATCCCTGCACGGGTCTTTGAGTCGTAATATGTGCACTTAACTGGGTGTGCTACTGTCCGACCTCAGAATTAAAGTTCATATTCCAGTGCTTGACATCTCATGGTCAGTCAGTACATGATGGTCTGCTACTGTCACTTACCACACAGTGGCCATTACAATGGTCTAGGTTAGTCATTTACTGGATTTTGGTGTGGATTAGAATTTTGTCTTTCTGAGTTTTGCATTTACAAAAGCAAAAAACCAAAATGACAAAAATCACAAAACCCCCAAATTGCCTTAAGAACACAGGTTGGATTGAAGTGACATATAAGTGAAGTAAAAATGAGGAGTGGTTACTGATGAAGACCAAACGGCCCCCTGGAATACACCTAAAATAGATCTACTAGCTTTTCCAAAATGGAGACCCCAAATCTCATCTTCTATATTCTTGTTTTAAAATATTTTTAAATATTTATTTATTTTTCCTTTTTGTTCCCTTTTTTTTTAAAATTGTTGTTGTTGTTATTGATGTCGTCATTGTTAGATAGGACAGAGAGAAATGGAGAGAGGAGGGGAAGACAGAGAGGGGAAGAGAAAAACAGACACCTGCAGACCTGCTTCACCTCTTGTGAAGCGACTCCCCTGCAGGTGGGGAGCCGGGGGCTTGAAGCTGGTCCTTGTGCTTTGTGCCATGTGTGCTTAACCCACTGCACTACCCCCCCTGACTCCTTCATCTGCTATATTCTTACCTTAAAGTTCCTAATTATTAAATAATTTTCTCTGCTTTATATCTTAATGCTTTTTCATCCACCAAGTTGCAGATGCTACCATGACGCCAACCTGATGACCCAACCAATGAATGTGTCATGGAACCCCACATCTCCAGAGCTCTACCCTACTAGTGAAAGATGGAAACAGACTGGGAGTATGGACTGACCTGTCAATGCCCATGTCCAGAGGAGAAGCAACTACAGAAAACAGACCTTCCACCTCCTTCACCCCATAATGATCCTGGATCCATACTCCCAGAGGGATAAAGAATAGGAAAGCTTTCAAGGGAGAGGATAAGATGCAGAACTCTGGTGGTGGGCATTGTGTGGAATTGTACTCTTCTTGTCTTATGGCCCTGTTGATCATTATTAAATCAATCAAAACAAAACAAAAACCCAAAACAAAACAGACCAAAGGGCATATTTGACTTCGGAGGGAAAAGACTAAGGAGTCTTTCTGGATTGATTGCAATAAAACAAACAAACAAAACATAGCTCTAATTCTTCCTCTCCTTCTACTCATACCCCTTGGCAATGTGACTTTGTAGCTCCACCACTCAAAAGATGAAGTTTAGTGAGGGTAAGGAGGTAGATAGCATAATAGTTATGCAAAGAGACTCTTATGCCTGAGGCTCCAAAGTCCTAGGTTCAATTCCCTGCACCACCATAAACCAAAGCTGAGTACTTCTCTGTTGAAAACAAACAGGCAGTGAAGCAGATCTGCAGGTGTCTGTCTTTCTCTCCCCCTCTCTGTCTTCCCTTCCTCTCTCTATTTCTCTCTGTCCTATCCAACAACAACGACAGCAATAACAACAATAACAACAACAACAACAATGAGGATAAACAACAAGGGCAACAAAAAGGAAAAAAACAAAAACAAACAAATAAGCAAAAAGATTCCCAGGCTAATCAAGGTCATAGAGATGACTGTATTAGTCTTATTGAACTATTATTGATAGTTTTCTATAAAAAGGAATTGCAGTTTGGTTGACTTATTTTTAAAATTATTTATTTATTTATTTTTTCTACACCTGAAGACCTGCTTCACCACCTGTGAAGTGACTCCCCTGCAGGTGGGGAGCTGGGGGCTCAAACTGGGATCCTTACACCTGTCCTTGCACTTTGCGCCACCTGTGCTTAACCTGCTGTGCTACTGCTCGACGACTCCCAGTTTGGGTGATTTAAAGAACAGCAATTTATTTTCCCCTGGTTCTGGAGGCTAGTATTTCAAGACCAATGTGTTGGTAAAATTGATTTCTTCTGAGAACTCTCTCCTTGTTGGTAGGTGGCTGGGATGTCTTCTCCTTGTGTCTTCACATGGCATTCTCTCTTTTTAGATCTGTGTCCTAATCTCTTTTTCTTTCTTTCTTTCTTTCTTTCTTTCTTTCTTTCTTTCTTTCTTTCTTTTTTTTTTTTAAGATTTTATTTATTTATTCATGAAGATAGAAGGAGAGAGAGAGAAAAAAAAAAACAAGACATCACTCTGGTACATGGGCTGCCGGGGATTGAACTTTGGACCTCATGTTTGAGAATCCAATGCTTTATCCACTGGCTACCTCCCTGACCACCCTAATCTCATTTACTTAGAATATCAGCCATGTTGGATTAAGGCCCACCTACTGACTTAATTTTTTTTTTATATTTATTTTATTTATTTATTCCCTTTTGTTGTCCTTGTTGTTTTATTGTTGTAGTTATTATTGTTGTTGTCATTGTTGGATAGGACAGAGAGAAATGGAGAGAGGAGGGGAAGACAGAAGGAGAGAAAGACAGACACCTGCAGACCTGCTTCACCGCCTGTGAAGCGACTCCCCTGCAGGTGGGGAGCCGGGGCTTGAACCGGGATCCCTACTGACTTAATTTAATCTTTGAAAGCACCGTCTCCACAGAGTCACATTCTGGTTTCTTTTTGTTTGTTTGATTTTTGTTTTGTTTTGTCACCATAGTACTACTCAGCTCTGGTTTATGGTGGTGATAGGTACTGAATCTGGAAGCTCACAGCCTCAGGCATGGAAATTATTTTGCATAACCATTAAGTTCTCTCCCTGGCCAATTGAATCACATTTTGAAGTACTGGAGGGTTAGGACTCTAAATTCCATTCAAGTTTGATGGTAGTGATGGGTGGGAGACTGAATTCAACCCATAACAGTGATGAGAGCCAGGTACTCATTTTTTTTTTTTTTCTTCTTTGCCTCCATGGTTATCACTGGGAACTGGCGCCTGAATCCACTGCTCCTGTAGCCATTTTTTTTTTTTTTTTGATTTTTTGGAAAGGACAGAAAGAAATTAAGAGATGAGGGGAAATAGACACCTGCAGACCCGCTTTACCGCTTGTGAAGCGACCCCTCTGCAGGTGGGGAGAAGGGGGCTCAAACTGAGATCCTTATGCTTCGTATTGTGTGCGCTTAACCCAGTGTGCCACCACCTGGCCCCTGGTACTCATTTTTTCTCTTTCACACTTAGATTAATTACACAGAACACCAGGCCCCTTATACTAATTGGTAAACCCATCCCATCTCTCCTCTACCATGAGTGTTGACAGCTAGCAACTATGTAGTTTGCCCCTACTGTGCAGATTTTTTTGTTTGTTTGTTTTATTCAGAAGCCCCCTTGCTTGGAATTTTTGTGCTTTCTTCTTCTCTGAAAGCCCACAGCTAATGGCTGAGGGATATGGGGCTACTAAAGATCAGGGCATTTTCCCTCAAGCATGACCAAATCTGGGGTGTAGCTCACACTGCAGGGCTCCCCAAGAACCAGGTAACACTGGACTCCAGTTGAGACCATATCATTGAGCTCCTCACTGTGTCCCTTCTGCTTCTCTCACTTTCCTTTTCCTAAATGTTACTTTAAATAAATCATGTGCACCCCAATCCTGTCTCAGCCTCTGCTTTTAAGATACTTATTCCGAGACTGTGAATTTCAAAGAAATGACTTAAATGCTCTTAATAAGAACACTCTTCAGAAAATGAATGTGGTTGTCCTTTGATGATTCAGAAGTTTTTTTTTTTTGTTTTTTTTTTGCAGTGTCATTGGACTCATTAAATTTCTCCAAGTAGGAAATAAATATATTTGAACAGATAATTCCTACAGTTAGGGGCTGTAATCATACATTTTGATTTGATAACCCAGTCTGTTAGGGTGCAAATGAAGTCAAATCTGATCACCAGAGTTCAGAATGACTCCTTCAAGTGACACACAAACAAGACACAGTCACTGTGCTCTGACATGTGTAGCTTCTTGCTTTAACATTTCATATCATGCATCTCATTTATAGACATCTAAGGGCATTTATGTGTATACGGTGGGAGGTGCCTTGATGATCTCTCCAACAGCTGTTTAGAGAGCACTGTGATATATTTAAGTCCTCATTCCTGGGATCTCAGAAGATTACTAGTGTTGTTGCAGATATAACCTTAGAAGAAGAGTGAGTTAGAGAAGATGGTTTTGTGATAAGAGAGGCAGAGATAAGAATAATGTATCTGTAAGTTATGCAACTCTAAGGGTTACCAGTAAGAATGGAAATTAAGTCAAGGAAGATTTTTCCCCATAGGCTTCTGACGGGGCAGGTTCTTGTCTGTCATCTTATGTGACAGGGTCCCCACTTCCTTAGCATAACTGAGTCCATCTTGACCTGAACCTGTGCAACCACTTAACTTGCCAAACAAGAAGTAGATCTCAAAGTCCTGTAATTATTGTTTGATTGTTGATGGTTTCCGTAAGAGGTCGCAGTAAAAGACTGCCCTAACCACCACATGTTTGACTTCTGCAACCTAGCTTGCTTCCTGCACCTACCCCTATAAATGATTGTGTTACACTGAGCTCAGGACTGCACTCTGAGCAGCACTTTAGCTGTGAGTATAGTCATCAGTCAGCTTAATGAAGACTCTCAAATTCAGCTGAATTTGGTCTCAGTTGGTCTCTGACACTTACCCTATAACACTTGATGTCAGATTGTGAACTTCTGCAACTGTGAGAATGCAAATTTCTGTTGATTTGAGCCACCAAGTTTATGGTGCTTTATTAGGACAGTTCTAGAAAATGAAAATCTCTATTAAGTGTCCTTAATAAAATAAACCTTTAATAAGTGCCCCATATAATATTTTATTTTGTCAAAATTTAGTTATATTTATTATTACTTCAAGGGTTATTGCTGGGGGTTGGTGCCTGCACAACAAATCCACCAATTCCAGAAGTCATTTTCTTTCTTTTTTTGGTAGAAACAGAGAGAAATTGAGGGGGAATGGGGAGTAGAGAGTCAGACAGAGAGAGAGAGAGAGACTCCTGCAGCTCTGCTTTACTACTTGTGAAACTTCTACCTACAGATAGGGACAGGGGGTTTGAACCTGGGTCCTTGTATATGGTAACTTGTGTGATCTACTGGGTACACTACTGCCCAGTAAAATCTTTATGGATTATTTCTTCTTCTTTTTTTAAAATTTATTTATAAAAAGGAAATACTGACAAAACCATAGGATAAGAGGGGTACAACTCCACACAGTTCCCACCACCAGAACTTCATATTTCATCCCCTCCCCTGATAGCTTTCCTATTCTTTAACCCTCTGGGAGTATGGACCCAACGTCACTGTGGGGTGCAGAAGGTGGAAGGTCTGGCTTCTGTAATTGTTTGCCTGCTGAGCATGGTGGTTGACAGGTGGATCCATACTCTCAGCCTGTCTCTCTCTTTCCCTAGTGGGGTGGGGTTCTGGGGAAGCAGAGCTCCAGGACACATTGGTGGGTTCATTTCCGCAGGGAAGTCTGCTTGGCATCATGCTAACATCTGGAACGTGGTGGCTGAAAAGAGTTAACATACAAAGCCAAACAAATTGTTGTCTAATCATGAACCTAAAGGCTGGAAAAGTGCAGATGAAGAATTGGGGTGCAACAGGTCTGCAGGTGTCTATCTTTCTCTCCTCTCTGTCTTCCCCTCCTCTATTTCTCTCTGTTCTATCCAACAGCAATGACAGCAATAAGAGCAAGAATGGTAAACAACAAGGGTAACAAAATGGAAATAGCAGCCTCCAGGAGCAGTGGATTTGTAGTGCAGGCACCGAGCCCCAGCGATAACCCTGGAGGCAAAAAAATAAAAATAAAAATAAAAATAAAAATTCCTGGTACTACCAAAAAGGAAGGAAGAGGAAGTGGTGGAGGAAATGAGGGGGGATGATGGGGAATGTGGGGGAAGGGAGGCTTTAAAATAAAACCAAAAAAGATAGAGATGGACATTACTTAATGCTCAGAAGATCAGTCAATTCAGAGGACTTAATAATTATTAACATCTATGCACCCAATGAGAAGCCATCTAAATACATCAAACATCTACTGAAAGAGCTACAGCAATATATTAACAGCAAAAAGTAATAGAAGGGGACTTCACTACCCCACTCTCTCAACGTGACAAATCACCAGGCAGAAAACCAATAAAGAAATGGGGGGGGGGTGTGAGTCGGGTAGTAGTGCAGCGGGTTAAGTGCAGGTGGCTCAAAGTGCAAGGACCAGTGTATAGATCCTGGTTTGAGCCTCTGTCCTGGAACATGAATAGACACACTGACCAGTGGAATAGAATTGAGAGCCCAGAAGTAAGCCCCCACACCTATGGACATCTAATCTTTGACAAAGGTGCCAAGACTATTAAATGGAGAAAGCAGTCTCTTCAACAAATTGTGTTGGAAAACATGGGTTGAAACATGCAGAAGAATGAAACTGAATCACTACATTTCACCAAACACAAAAGTAAATTCCAAGTGGACCAAGGACTTGGATGTTAGACCAGAAACTATCAGATACTTAGAGGAAAATATTGACAGAACTGTTTTCCGCATCAATTTTAAAGACATCTTCAATGAAACAAATGCAGTTACAAAGAAGACTAAGGCAAGCATAAACCAATGGGACTACATCAAATTAAAAAGCTTCTGCACAGCAAAAGAAACCACTACCCAAACCAAGAGACCCCTCACAGAATGGGAGAACATCTTTACATGCCATTCATCAGATAAGAGGCTAATAACCAAAATGTATAAAAAGTTTGCCATAATCAACAACCAGAAAACAAATAAGCCCATCCAAAAATGGGGAGAGGACATGGACAAAATATTCACCACAGAGGAGACCCCAAAGGCCAAGAAACACATGAAAAAATGCTCCAGGTCTTTGATTGTCAGAGAAATGCAAATGAAGACAACTATGAGATACCACTTCACTCCTGTGAGAATGTCACACATCAGAAAAGGTAGCAGCAACAAATGCGGGAGAGGGTGTGGGGTCAAAGGAACCCTCCTACTACACTGCTGGTGGGAATGTAAATTAGTCCAGCCTCTGTGGAGAGCAGTCTGTAGAACTCTCAGAAGGGTAGAAATGGACCTACCCTATGATCCTGCAATTCCTCTCTTGGGGATATATCCTAAGGAACCTAAAACACCCATCCAAAAAGATTTGTGTATTCCTATGTTCATTGCAACACAATTGGTAATAGCCAAAACCTGGAAGCCACCCAGATGTCCAACAATAGATGAGTGCCTGAGCAAGTTGTGGTATATATACACAATGGAATAATACTAAGCTATTAAAAATGGTGACTTCACTGTTTTCAGCCCATCTTGGATGGAGCTTGAAGAAATCATGTTAAGTGAAATAAGTCAGAAACAGAAAGATGAATATGGGATTATCTCACTCTCAGGCAGAAGTTGAAAAATAAGATCAGAAGAGAAAACACAAGTAGAACCTGAACTGGAGTTGGTGTATTGCACTAAAGTAAAAGACTTTGGGGAGGTGGGGAGAGTACAGTTCAAAAAAAGATGACAGAGGGCCTAGTGGGGGTTGTATTGTTATGTGGAAAACCGAGAAATGTTATGCATGTACAAACTGTTGTATTTACTGTTGAATTAAAACATTAATCCCCCAATAAAGAAATAAAAAAAAAGAATGAGAGATTCAGAGAGGAAGATACACATAAACATCAGTACTTCTCAGTTCTGATTTATGGTGTTTCTGGGGGCTGAACCTGGGATCTAAGAGCCTCAATTTGAGAGTCTTTTGGTGGTGCACCAGTTGAGAGTACACATCACTACCTATGACGACTAGGGTTCAAGCCCCTGTTCCCAACCTGTGTGTGTGTGTGTGTGTAAGCTTCACAAGCAGTAAAGCAGGTCTGCAATTATTTTTTCTCCTCTCTCCCTCTCTTTTTCTCCCTTCCCTTTCCATTTATCTCTCTGTCCTAGCTAATAAAATAAAATAAAATAAAATAAAATAAAATAAAATAAAATAAAATACACTCCCAGATCTCAAACTATATTATAGGGCCGCTGTTATCAAAACTGCTTGGTACTGGAACATGAATAGACACACTGACCAGTGGAATAGAATTGAGAGCCCAGAAATGAGGCCCCACACCTATGGACATCTAATCTTTAACAAAGGGGCCCAGACTATTACATGGGGAAAGCAGAGTCTCTTCAACAAATGGTGTTGGAAACAATGGGTTGAAACATGCAGAAGAATGAAACTGAATCACTGTATTTCACCAAATACAAAAGTAAATTCCAAGTGGATCAAGGACTTGGATGTTAGACCAGAAACTATCAGATACTTAGAGGAAAATATTGGCAGAACTTTTTTCCACATAAATTTTAAAGACATTTTCAATGAAATGAATCCAATTATAAAGAAGATAAGGCAAGTATAAACCTATGGGACTACATCAAATTAAAAAGCTTCTTCACAGCAAAAGAAACCACTATCCAAACCAAGAGACCCCTCACAGAATGGGAGAAGATCTTTACATGCCATACATCAGACAAGAGTTTAATAACCAAAGAGCTTGCCAGACTCAACAACAAGACAACAAATAACCCCATCCAAAAATGGGGGGAGGACTTGGACAGAATATTCACCACAGAAGAGATCCAAAAGGCCGAGAAACACATGAAAAAATGCTCCAAGTCTCTGATTGTCAGAGAAATGCAAATAAAGACAACAATGAGATATCACTTCACTCCTGTGAGAATGTCATACATCAGAAAAAGTAACAGCAGCAGCAAATGCTGGAGAGGGTGTGGGGTCAAAGGAACCCTCCTGCACTGCTGGTGGGAATGCAAATTGGTCCAACCTCTGTGGAGAACAGTCTGGAGAACTCTCAGAAGGCTAGAAATGGACCTACCCCATGATCCTGCAATTCCTCTCCTGGGGGATATATCCTAAGGAACCCAACACATCCATCCAAAAAGATCTGTGTACACATATGTTTTTGGCAGCACAATTTGTAATAGCCAAAACCTGGAAGCAACCCAGGTGTCCAACAACAGATGAGTGGCTGAGCAAGTTGTGGTATATATACACAATGGAATACTACTCAGCTGTAAAAAATAGTGACTTCACTGTTTTCAGCCGATCTTGGATGAACCTTGAAAAAATCATGCTGAGTGAAATAAGTCAGAAACAGAAGGATGAATATGGATGATCTCACTCTCAGGCAGAAGTTGAAAAACAAGACCAGAAAAGAAAACACAAGTCGAACCTGAAATGGAATTGGCATATTGCACCAAAGTAAAAGACTCTGGGGTGGGTGGGTGGGGAGAATACAGGTCCATGAAGGATGATAAATGACATAGTGGGGGTAGTATTGTTAAATGGGAAACTGGGGAATGTTATGCATGTACAAACTATTGTATTTACTGTTGAATGTAAAACATTAATCCCCCAATAAAGAAATAAATTAAAAAAACAACAAATGAATTTATGAGTAAAAAAAAAAGAAAAAAAAATCATGTTGAGTGAAATAAGTCAGAAACAGAAGGATGAATATGGGATGATCTCACTCTCAGGCAGAAGTTGAAAACAAGATCAGAAAAGAAAACACAAGTAGAACCTGAAATGGAATTGGCATATTGCACCAAAGTAAAAGACTCTGGGGTGGGTGGGTGGGGAGAATACAGGTCCATGAAGGATGACAGAGGACCTAGTGGGGGTTGTATTGTTATATGGGAAACTGGGGAATGTTATGCATGTACAAACTATTGTATTTACTGTTGAATGTAAAACATTAATTCCCCAATAAAGAAATAAATTTTAAAAAAATAAAATAAAATTTAAAGAGAGGAAAAAAAGTTTATTATTGGGCAGAAGTAGATAGTATAATAGTTCTGCAAAGAGACTCATACCCGAGGCTCTGAAGTCACAGGCTCAGTCCCCCACACCACCATAGGCCGGAGCTGATCAGTGCTCTGGTATATAAAAAAAAAGTTTATTTTTCACAATATGTTAAATGCTATTATAATACAACAATAAAATTCAACCAAATTAAAAATTGACAAAGGACTTGAGTAGATTCCTTTTTAGATTTAATTTATTTATTATTGGGAAAGATAGGAGGAGAGAAAGAACCAGACGTCACTCTGGTACATGTACTGCTGGGGATTGAACTCTGAAACTTGTACTTGAGAGTCCAAGTGCTTTATCCACTGTGCAACATTTTGGACCACATCAACAGATAGTTTTACTTCACACTATCAACTAATTCCTAAGGAATTATATATACATGGGCCATGAAAAACCTAGAACCCTAGTGTATTGCCGGTGGGATTATAAAATGATGTTACCCCTGTGAAGAACAGTATGTAGGATCCCATAAAAATAAAAATAAAAATAAAAATATCATGTCTGAGGGAGATAGCATAATGATTGCAAAAAAACATTCATGCCTGAGGCTCTGAAATCCCAGGTTTAATCTCCTCCTACCACCATAAGCCACAGCTGTGCACAAATAAACAAAAGGCTATCAAATCACTTAACAATCCCACTTCAGAGCACATATTTAAAAGAATTGAAATCACAATCAGGACTTCAAGTGTTTCTCTTTTTCTCTCTATCTTCTCTCAGCTTTTCTCTGTCCTATCAAAATACAAGGAAAAAAAAGTCACAAGGAGTGATGGATTTCTTGTGTAGGCACCAAGCTCCAGTGATAACCCTGGTGGCAATAAAAAAAAAAGATTAAATTTTGTGCTCTATGGTTTTCAATATAATAAAAATTTGGGAAAACCCCACTGGGAACAAAATTTTGAAGATATCTGTTTCCAAATGAAAATATTTCATTAGGTTTTGAACTGAAACTCTTTGTTAAATGTATAAAACACCACATCCTCTTATTAGTCTGCTAGAACATCAGGAAACATAGTGATTTACTTGCCAAGTGTCAACAAGAATCGGTTTATAATTGGGGGTGGAAAGAAAAATGAGTATCACAATTTAGGAGAGCACATACAATGATGCACTTACTATATTTGTTTTTTTTTTTTGTGAGAAGTCTTTTTCAGCTATAACAGTAAACAAAAGCAAGTACTGAAAGAAACAGACATTTAAATTATTTATCACCAAATGTTGCCAATATTTAAAAATTTGATTGAATTATATTAAATTCAAAATACTGCTAGTAAGCATTTAACACTATCTTAACAAGAATGATAGTAATAAGCAATTGATCTATTGATATATATATGAAAATAGGGGCCCAGGCTGTGGTACTTCCACTTGAGCAAACAAGTTAACAGGTACAAAAAGTTGGGTTCATATCCCCATTCCCCACCTGCAGGAGGGAAGCTTCATAAACAGTGAAGTAGGTCTGTAGGTCTCTGTCTCTCTCTCTCCCTCCTTCTCTCCCTCCCCCTCCCCTCTCAAATTCTCTCTGTTCTATCCAATAAAATAGAAAGAAAAAATTTATGAAGAAAATATTAAATGTTTACTTCTTATTAATTCATCCTTTAAAAAATTCCCAAAATTGCAGCTCAAGTATTTTTACTCATTATATCAGAGAAATAAAAATAAAGATAACAAGATATCTCCTTATACCTGTGAGAATGTCATACATTAGAAATGACAAAAACATCAAGTGTTGGAGAAGATGTGGGGAAAAAGAAACCCTTTTTACATTGCTGGTGGGGATTCAAATTGGTCCAGCCTCTATGGAAAATAGTTTGGAGATTTCTTAGAACACTAGAAATGAATCTACCATAAGACAAAGAAATTACACTCCTGAGGATATATCCAAAGGAAGGAAGTACACCTATCAAAAGAGATCTATGCATTCCTATGTTGTCAGCAACACAATCTATAGTAGCTCAAACCCAGACACCCAATGACAGAAAAGTGGTTAAGAAAGTTGTGGCATATATATATCTACACAATAAGATACTACTCAGCTGTTAAAAATTAAATAATCTCTTATGACTCATCTTAGGTGGAACTTGAAGGAATTATGTTAAGCGAGATCATGTTAAGTGAGATAAGCCAAAACACAGAATACCACATGATCTCATTCATAGTTAGAATTTAAGAAACAAGGACTCAAAGAGAAAACACAAAATTTGGACTGGGTATGGTGTATTTCACCAAAGCAAAGGACCCTGAGGAAGGTGGGGAAGGGAGTGGGCTGGGAGGTCTTTGGGTTCCTGGCAGCTGAGAAATTTAACTAATTAACAACCTCCTGTGGATAATATTTCCTCCCAGATTGAGCTCCTTAACTGATGAAATTTAAACTGAAGAGCTCTTCTTAATGTCCTTTAGCAGTAGTTGAATGAACACTATTGAAAATTCACTGTTAACTCTGGCAGGATGATCACATGAACACTTTCCATGACATGAAAAATTTTAACTTGTCAGGACAATATTTAATATGGAGAACCTAACTATTGAAAGATATTCAGGAATTAATAAATGCAAAGAAACACCATACTTATGACTTGGAAAATATGATAGTTATTACTTTTCCTAGAGGTAAACTATAAATATAACATATACTCAGAAAGAAATCTAGTAAATTTACCTGGAGCCTAGCAAATTGATTTGAAAATTTATGAGCAAAAAGTTAAGCATAGCAAGGACACTTGACGGAGAAGAAAGGCAGTATTGAGATCTTGTCCTACTAGATAGAAAGACTTTTTATAAGGTTGGGATCATTAAGGTAGTGTGATATTTCACAAAGAGTGACAATTAGGGAGTCGGGCAGTAGCGAAAGGGGTTAAGCGCATGTGGTGCAAAGCGCAAGGACCTGTGTAAGGATCCCAGTTCAAGCCCCTGGCTCCCCACCTGCAGGGGGGTAGGGTTCACCTCACAGGCGGTGAAGCAGGTCTGCAGGTGTCTATCTTTCTCTCCCCCTCTGTCTTCCCCTCTTCTCTCCATTTCTCTCCATCCTATCCAACAACAATAATAACTACAACAATAAAACAACAAGGGCAGCAAAAGGGAATAAAATATATTTAAAAAAGAGTGACAATTAGACTGATGGAACAAAATAGAATGGTGTGAAACAAAAACAAGTGTTCATAGAAACTTAAGGTGTCACAATAGAGACCATTTCAAGAAGAGAAAGTGGTCCATAAATAGCTCCATAGCCCCATAATAAAACGTATGCTCTGTGCTTTAACTTTCTTTTCTTAATCATCTTGGATGATCATTGTTTTGTTCTCCTTCTACTTCTTCCACTAACTGTTGGCATTGAGCATTCCTCTTTCCTTCTCTTTACATCATCAAACAAAATGATCAAACTAAGAAAGGGTTCTGCAAGATTCACTTGCATGTTTTCTCTCTTTCTTATTGGTTGGTACTGGAAACCAAGCCTGGAATCTCATACATACAAAGTATGTACATTTGAGCACAGAGCAAAGGGGAAGCTTTATGAGTGGTGCTGTAGTACTGTCCTCCCTTTCTCTCTCTCTCTCTCTTTCTTTCTTTTTTTAAAAAAAAAGACAACCCTTTATAAAAAAATAAAAGAAAAATAATTCTTTCCAGTGTAGACATTTTAGAATGGCTTTACAGACCTATTAAGGACCTTGAGTGAATGTAAAACAGTGAAATAATAATGGCTGCTACAATATGTGAATCTTTATTTCTTTTTGCATAAATTGTATTTGTCTAGTTGGAAAGTACATATTCTCTCTAAATTTCTCCTTTTTTTAATTTCTTACTGGGGAATTAATGTTTTACATCCAACAGTAAATACAATAGTTTATACATGCATAACATTCCCCAGTTTCCCATATAACAATACAACCCCCACTAGATCCTCTGTCATCCTTCATGGACCTGTATTCTCCCCATCCACCCACCCCAGAGTCTTTTACTTTGGTGCGATACGCCAATTCCATTTCAGGTTCTACTTTTTTTTTTTTTCTGATCTTGTTTTCAACTTCTGCCTGAGAGTGAGATCATCCATATTCATCCTTCTGTTTCTGACTTATTTCACTTAACATGAATTTTTCAGGGTCCATCCAAGATTGGCTGAAAACGGTGAAGTCACCATTTTTTTACAGCTGAGTAGTATTCCATTGTGTATATATACCACAACTTGCTCAGCCACTCATCTGTTGTTGGACACCTGGGTTGCTTCCAGGTTTTGGCTACTACAAATTGTGCTGCTAAGAACATATGTGTACACAGCTCTTTTTGGATGGATGTGTTGGGTTCCTTAGGATATATCCCCAGGAGAGGAATTGCAGGATCATGGGGTAGGTCCATTTCTAGCCTTCTGAGAGTTCTCCAGACTGTTCTCCACAGAGGTTGGACCAATTTGCATTCCCACCAGCAGTGTAGGAGGGTTCCTTTGAGCCCACACCCTCTCCAGCATTTGCTGCTGTTGTTACCTTTTCTGATGTGTGACATTCTCATAGGAGTGAAGTGGTATCTTGTTGTTGTCTTTATTTGCATTTCTCTGACAATCAGAGACTTGGAGCATTTTTTCATGTGTTTCTTAGCCTTTTGGATCTCTTCTGTGGTGAATATTCTGTCCATGTCCTCCCCCCATTTTTGGACGGGGTTATTTGTTGTCTTGTTGTTGAGTTTGGCAAGCTGTTTATATATGTTGGTTATTAAACTCTCGTCTGATAGTTTCTTTTTTTAAAAAATATATTTATTTATTTATTCCCTTTTTTTGCTTTTTTTTTTTTTTGCAGTAGTTATTGTGGTTGTCGTGATTGTTGGATAGGACAGAGAGAAATGGAAAGAGGAGGGGAAAACAGAGAGGGGGAGACAAAGACAGACACCTGCAGACCTGCTTCACCTGTGAATTGACTCCCCTGCGGGTGGAGAGCCAGGGGCTTGAACTGGGATCCTTATGCCGGTCCTTGCGCTTTGCACCACTTGTGTTTAACCCGCTGCACTACCGCCTGGCTCCCTTTCTCTCTATTTCTGTCCCTTAACAAGTAGCTGAAAAAAAAAATTGCTCTGGGAGTGATACAATTGCATAGTTGCAAAGCCACGGTGTGGGAGGGGGAGGTTATTATAATAATTAACATTCAAATATTTGTTATGACTTAATATGTACCAGACACTGTGCTATACTCTTTACATGAATTATCCCAATTTAATACTTATGTCAGTCCCATGAGTCATGGAAATCTGAGGTACTGAGAAGATAGGAAATTTGTCTATGAAACTATGCTAGAAACTTGGAATTGAGGCTTTAAACTAAGCCGTTTGACTTCCATTGACACTCTTTAATTACCTCAGTCATTCTATTATACATTATGCATCATACTAGTTTTGTACAAAAGACCACAAGAAATATTTGTGGCATGGATGAGGACATGTTTGATTCTGAGTTCTTAGCAAAATGTAGTAAGGCAGGGAAATACACAGCATATTTTAGAGATTTTAAGTTGCTATTGAAGAAGTTTTGGTTAGCTGAAGTGTAACATACGTCACCTCATGCAGAAGAAGAAGATGATTAAGGAATGATAAGCATTCCCTACTTCCCACTCTCCACTTGCCAGGAGAGATAAGATAGGACCCATATGTGAGCTCAGATCTAGAGGTATGCAGAGGTCACATAGGCTACTAAGCTGATTATGGGCTCCAGCTCACATAAAATCAATGGGGTTTACAGTCAACAATATTTATACCCCCATCCCATATTAGGGAGCTACTCTTTTCTTTGATCCAACTTTCTGGTCCTTTTTCCAGCCATGACATCATCTCCCCAGACAATAATTAGGATCCACCTGCATATCAGATTTCAGGCTCAGGGGCAAAAAAAAACCCCAAAAAACTAGTATAGCCACAGGCCTTTTGGAATTTAACTAAAATACGCCTACTAGCTATCTACAAAATGGAGGCCCCCCCCCCCCACTCTTCATCTGCACTATTCCAGCCGTTAGGTCCATGACTGGTCAACACTTTGTTTGATTTTGTATGTTAACTCTCTTGCCAGCCACCAGGTTCCAGATGCTAGCATGATTCCAACCAGACTTCCCTGGACAGACAACCCCACCAATGTGTCCTGGAGCTCTGTTTCCCCAGAGCCCTTCCCCACTAGGCAAAGAGAGAGACAGGCTGGGAGTATGGATCAACCTGTCAATGCCCAGGTTCAGCAGGGAAGCAATTACAGAAACCAGACCTTCAACCTTCTGCATCCCACAATGACCTGGGAGTCATTGTGGTCCATACTCCCAGAGTGTTAAAGAATAGGAAAGCTATCAGGGGAGGGGATGGGATACAGAGTTCTGGTGGGGGGAATTGTGTGAATTTGTATCCCTCTTATCCTATGGTTTAGTCAATGTTTCCTTTTTATTAAAAAAAAAAAAAGATAGGACCCATAATTCCTAGCCACGTGTATGGAGTAATGTGGCCCTGGCCTGGTCAAGGATCCTGTGGAGCACTGGGTTGAACATGGAGGCTGGATGAGACTGCATGAACCCACAATAGGATTCCTATTTCAGATTATGCCAAGACCATTTAAAAAAATATATATATAAGTCATACTAAGTTGGAGATATTTTCCCAAGTATTACTGAGTGAGAAAGGCTAGATGTAGTATAATGTGGTTCCATTGTTACAAAAGTAATTGCTAAGGAACCCGTATATCAGCTTGTGAATGTACATCTTTGTATGTATCCTTTAGTTCCCTTTCTCACATTAATTATCATTATTAATATTTTAGAAAAGAAAAATCTTATTGGCTTGAAAAGCTACTCGAGGGAGTTGGGCGGTAGCATACCAGGTTAAGCGCACATGGTGCAAAGAGTGTGGGCTGGCACAGGATCCCAGTTTGAGCCCCTGGCTCCCCAACTGCATGGGGGTTGCTTTACAAGCGGTGGAATAGGTCTACAGTTGTCTGTTTTCCTCTCTCTCTCACTAGCTCCCCTCCTCTCTCCATTTCTCTGTCCAATCCAGCAATAACAATAACAGCAGCAACAACAGTAAGAGCAACAACAATGGAGAAAAGATGGCCACCAGGAGCAGTGGATTTGTGCTGTAGGCACCGAGCCCCAGCAATAACACTGGCAGCAAAAACAGAAAAAGAAAGAGAAAAGCAACTTGAGTTGGGAAATCTGTTTTGACATCATATGTTACAAAACAAGTTTACTGAGATTCATTACTTTTAAACTAGGTTACTAAACTTTAGTAACCTTTGAAACTTTATCTGAGATTTCTCCCATTTCCCAGACTGTGCATATACACACTCCATTGGGGGAACTAGTAAACTGGCTCTTGACCCATCAAAGAACTCTCTAGGCTTTCTAGATTCACAAGTCAGAGTAACATGTGCTTCCTTGGCAGCATGTGAGTGTCTGCGTTAATGCCACCCACTTCCTGGTTGATCAGATGTGGCAGTTTCAGACTTTATGTCATCCACAAACAGAAGAGGATTCTCTCTGGAGTAGAATCATGCTGCTAAATTTTCTATTTGGTATTTTCTCCCCAAGGCGTCATGGAGGTGCAGCATCCATCTAGAACACATTCAATTTCTATCTAGAATTGTTTGCAAATGTTTTAGAATGTTCTGAGTACTATAATCATGGTATCTAATGTCTGTTGAATGTAAGTTGGTTCAACTCTTGTGGAAAGTAGTCTGGAGAACTCTCAGAAGGCTAGAAATAGGCCTACCCTATGACTTTGCAATTTCTTTCCTTGGGATATACCCTAAGGAATCAAACACAGGGTGGGGGTAGATAGTATAATGGTTATGCAAAGAGACTCTCATGACTGAGGCTCCACAATCCCAGATTTAGTCCCCTGCACTACCATATGCCAGAGCTGAGTAGTGTTCCAGTAAAAATAAATAAATAAACAAATAAATAAAACACACACACACACATCCAAAAAGTTATGTGAATACCTATGTTCATAATAGCACAATTTGTAATAACAAAAACTTGGTAGCAACCTAGGTGTCCAACAACAGCAGAATGGCTGAATAAGTTGTAGTATATATGCACAATGGAATACTACTCAGCTATTAAGAATGTTGAAATCACATTGTTCACCTCATCTTGGATGGAGCTTGAAGGAATCATGTTAAGTGAGGTCACCCAGAAAGAGAAGGATGATCATGGGATGATCCCACTCATAGGTAGAAATTGAGAAATAAGGACAGAAAGGGAAACACAAAGTGGAATTTGGACTGAGTTTGGTGTATTGCACCGAAGTAAAGGACTATGGGGGGAGAATGGGTTCATGTCCTGGTGCAAGATGGTGGAGGACCTAGGCTGGGAGTGAAAATGTTTTGCAGAAAACTAATAAATTTTACACATGTACCAAACAACTATATTTACTGCAAACCGTTAACCTCCCTAATAAAAAAGAAATAAAAATCCTAAGAGTAGAGGTTTGGATTATAGCTCTATCATGTCTTTGGAAGCAATTTAATCTTGTCTTATAAAGTTTCCAGGTGATTTATATATATAAATATTTTTTTCCCTGTAGTCTCATCCCTTCTGTGGATGAATGGATGGAGCATAGGACTGCTGACTGTGAGAGCTCCTAAATCCACTTGAGATGGCAGCTTAATGGGAAGAATCAGACCTTGAAAAGTGACTTTTTAAAAATTTTATTTATTTTATTTTTGAGAGAGATGCAGACAGAGAAAGACACAGAGAGAAACACCAGGGCACTGCTCAGCTCTGGCTTATGATGGTATGGGGGCGTTGAACCTGGGACTTTGGAGCCTCAGGCATGAGAGTCTGTTTGCATAGCCGTTATGCTATTTCCCCCACCCTGAAAAGTGACTTTTTTTTTTTCCAGGGAGTAGAATTCACATATGAGTCTTGTAGGTAAAAAGTGAGTAGGACTTTTTCAGCTGTCCAGGTTGATATGTATCACTGTGGTCAATCATTTTCTTGCTGTAGGTTACAAAATATAGAAATAACAACAAGTAAATAAACAAAAAAAAAATCAAACCTCTCTGCGATATAGTATTTCATTTTATAATATTTTATTGATCCATTCTCCTATTAAGGAATAGTTAGATTGACTTCTCACCTCCTGATAAATCACTTAACCAAGACAGACTGGGCCTAGCTAGACCTGTATGCTAACTCTGCAACTAACCCTCATGAAAGAGTAAGATTGTAAGTGCCCCAATGTGAAGCCTTTAGCCTGGGGGTCTGCTGGGAAATTGTGCAGACGCAGTCACATCTGCCATGTTGTCCCCTCGGGCTATTGCTAGTTCCTGTGAGAGTTGGGACATTCTCAGAGTGCCTGTTCCGCCATGTTGTGCCCTCAGGGCATTGTCTATCCCCCCACCCCCAATGGTTGCGGTGCTTTGGTTGCTCCTCCCCCTTCCCATTCTCATGAGAGTTGTTATCCTACCCTGGAGTGCTGTGGCTACTCCTCCCCCTTCCCATTCTGGCAAGGGCTGCTCCCATAAAAGCCCTTCTCCTTCCACACCTCTCTCTCTTGCCGGCACTTCACTTCGGTGTTTAGATGCAGGAAAGGTTACTGCTTGAGGCGGCCATTTTCGCTACCTCACGTGGCCCAACCTGCTTCTCTCGCACCCAGCTTTGAGGTGTCAGCGCAAATAAAGATTTGTGTTTCCTCTTCACTCTGGATCTCCTCTCTCTCTTCTCTGCCGCGCAGCCCGACAGGGGTCTGCAAACCCAGGTTCTGTACCACAGTGTGTTACTAACAGGCTCAGAAACTTTGCACAGTGTGTCTTTCTGGGCCTTATTTCTTTATTTAAGAAGACGAGAGGGCAGGGGTGTCTATGGAATATTCAAACATTACATAGAAATTTAGCTTCAGATTGCAACCAGAATAGGAGCTTTGGCTATTTGCCCACTTTGCATCTTGTTAGAGTTCTCTCTCTCTCTCTCTGTGTGTTCTTGAGGGATGGATGACAGACCCCAAACTGCCCTAGATCATACAAGAAATGAATTGTTGTTGGAGTCCTACTGTCACATTTTGTAATTTCATAGTGTGAAAATGACACTTGTACTGACAGTGACAGGAGGTGGGTGAGTAGTGGTTGGCAGCCATTTTTGTTTGAGTTGTCTTCTCTTAGATTGATGCTGCCCTTGTACTCCCTCACTCTTGGAAGAAAACATAAATGCTTTCTTCTTGTCCTGGATACAGCAGGCTGAAAAAAGGGAACAAAGTCACAATGGCAAACTGCTGAGTTGAGCTCCAAAGGCCCAGTCATGAGGGTCCAGCTCCTTCTTGAGTTCCCTTGGACTCAGACAGCTCCATCAGGTAAGGGGGCTCAGAAGTTCCAGCTATTCATTCATTCTGTCTTGTTTTGAAATATAAAGCAAAGAAGGTATCAGATCTCTATGGTATTAAAGGGGAAGATAGAAAAATAACTGTAATCAGAGAAAAGAAAAATGGCTTTCCTCAAATGCTGCCATTGTTCTTCACTCTAAGATCAAGGACAGTTGATAGGACAGAGAAATAATTAACTGAAGTTTGCCAGAGTGATAGTTCAGCCTGTCAGAGCATCAATTTATGTGTTTGAGGTCTCAGAGGTTGCGGATTCAGTTCTTTTTACCTTCTCCCTCCTTTTTTATTCTCTCTTCATAATAAAGAAATATATACTTTTTAAAGAAATAAAACCCAGAAAATATCAACAAACCCATAGGATAAGAGCGATAACATTCCACACATTTCCCACCACAAGAGTTATCTATCCCATCCCCTCCACTGGAATTTTTCCTATTCTTTATCTCTCTGGGAGCATGGACCCTACCTGGGGTTTTATATTCTATTCATAGGTATGCATTTCTGTGCTGTCTTTGAAAATTTCACTGTTTTGATTAACAATAAATATTGCTTTGATTCATACTAAATATTGCTTTTTGATACCTTTCCTCAAAAAAGATACCTTGAAATTCCTCTCCTATATATCTACCCAAAAAATGTAAAAACCCATATCTGAGTAGATCTGTGCACACCTGTGTTTATTGCAATGCTATTGAGTTGTGTGAAGTCATGACACATTTTTGCATAGAAAAATATGTCATGACTTTTCTGACAACCCAAATTGTAATAGCCCAAATCTGGAAGCAGTCCAAATATCCAATAACAGATGATGGTTGTGACATATATTGGACCACTACTGCTCAGTTGTAAGAAATGATCACACTTTCTCTTTTGCTACAACTGGATTGAACAAAAGGAATCATGGTAAGTGACAAACCAGATGCCCAACAACAGATGAATGTCTGAGAAAGCTATGGTATACATACACCATGGAATACTACTCAGCTATTAAGAACAGTGAACCCACCTTCTCTGACCCATCTTGGATGGAGCTAGAAGGAATTAAGTGAGGTAAGTCAGAAAGACAAAGACAAGTATGCGATGATCCTGCTCATAAAAGGAAGTTGAGAAAGAAGAACAGAAAGGGAAACTCAAAGTAGAATCTGACTGAGTTTGGAGTATGGCACCAAAGTAAAAATCTCTAAAGTGAGGGTGAGGGTAGATGTTCAACTTCACTGTGGGGTGCAGTGGGGGGAGAGTGGAGGGAAACAGACCTTTGGTGGTGGGGATGGTGTTAATATACACTCCTATTAACTCACAGTCTCACAAATCACTATTTAATTAATATGAGAAGGGGAAAATGGAGTGAATTTCTCAAACTTTTTGAAGATAGACCATAGGTCTGAGTATAGATTCCTTCAGTCTAAGCACTTAAGACTTCAAATTGGTAATCAGATTGAATTTTAACAGTGGGCTCAAATTGTTAATACATCTCTAACAATGATTTTTTTCTTTGAAATATGAAATCACCTATAAGCTTAGACCAGAACTTAGGGAGAAGAGAAACGACTGGTGGCATCACTTTATAAGATACATAAGATATTTATATGTAAATAACATTAAAGGACATAAATTATGGTGAAGTATTGTATGATACAGCAAATCCTAACAATGGGATTTTCAAAGTTAACCCACCTGCCAAATAATTTGTCTATCGCAATAACTGTCTACTGTCTTCTTAAACCCTAAGACAGCAGAAGCCTTCCCTATTCTCTACAAAACCCATATTTCTCCCACTACAGGAACCTCTGGGGTGGAACTCACATTCCTGCATGCTTCTTTCAATTCATGCCAATTGATACTGCCTCTGCTGATTCATCCAATTGAATGCAGCCAGTACCACCTCGACATGTTTCACTTTGGACTGTGTCTAGAGACGTCAGCTGTGGAATGTCAACCCTCTAGCTTCATTACTATGGTGAGAACTTTCCTAGTTCATAGGACTCCTTAATTCCATTTTAGGTGGTGCACTTCCTAACAAAGCCTCAGGACCTAGATATAGACCTGGGCCCATGAGATAGGGCTTATGTACACATATATCCTTAAGTTATTCCCTTCTTGTATTAATTAAATAGTGATTTGTGAGACTATGAGTTAATAGGAGTGTATATTAACACCATTCCACCACCAAAGGTCTGTGTCCCTCCACTCTCCCCCCACCGCACCCCACAGTGAAGTTGAACATCTACCCTCACCCTCACTTTAGAGATTTTTACTTTGGTGCCATACTCCAAACTCAGTCAGATTCTGCTTTGAGCTTCCCTTTCTGTTCTTCTTTCTCAACTTCCTTTTATGAGCAGAATCATCGCATACTTGTCTTTGTCTTTCTGACTTACCTCACTTAACATAATTCCTTCTAGCTCCATCCAAGATGGGTCAGAGAAGGTGGGTTCACTGTTCTTAATAGCTGAATAGTATTCCATGGTGTATATATACCATAGCTTACCTTAAAGCAAAAGTGCACAATAGGGAGTTCTGGTGGTGGGATTTGTGTGGAATTGTACCCTTCTTATCCTATGGTCTTGTCAATATTTCCATTTTATAGATTAAAAAATAAAAGAAAAGTTTTGATGTTGCTACATAAAGACTCTAGTAAAGTCTTACCCAAGAGCTACACCTCTTTCTAATCTAGGATGGGGGGGGGGTATGTGGCTTCCTTCTTTTCTTCCCATAGTCATTCTATAGACTAAATGAACTGTAGGTTTCAAGTTCAGGCTTTTAAAATTTAAAACTTTTATTTATTTTATTGGGAGAGAGAGGGGGGAAAAAAAGAGACTAGAACAATGCTCAGTTCTGGCATAGGGTGGTGCTAGAGAATGCACCTGGGTCCTTTGGGGCTTAGGCATGCATGTGTGGAGTGTGCTCCATGCTAATGGGCTATATTCCCAGTCCCCTCTTTAACATATTTATTTGTTAATTAAAGAGAGATTCAGAGATAGAGATAGATAGAGACTAAGAGCACTGCTCAGCTCTATTTTATAGTGGTGTTTGGGATTGAATTTGGGACTTAAGAGCCTAGGCATGAGAATCTTTTGTACACCATTATGCTGTTTTACCACCCTACCCCACCCCCTTTATTAATGAAAGAAAAAGAGAGACTTCTGCCTGAGGTCACCAGAAACCTGTGGGCTGTGATTTGGTTAAATGTATGCACTCCCATGGCAGTCCTGCCTCTGCAGGGGATTTTATTGTTTATCAAAGTGGTTGACTTGTATAGTAAGTAGGGAGAGGTAGCGAGAATGCCTCAAGAAGAGACAGTTTGGTCTGGGGAGATAATGCAGTGGAAGCACACCAGACTCTTGTGCCCGAGACTCAAAGGTCCCAGGTTCAATACTTAGCCCACTTTAAACCAGAACCGAGCCGTGACCTGGTGCCTGTTTCCCTGTTCAGTGATCATTATAAGTCTCAATGATTCCTCCCACCAAAAATTTTAAGAAAGCAACAAACACATTTTTCCTCCATACCAGCTTATCCTTGGTAGACCTGAGGAGAGAGGTTGCCCTGATGTTTGTTTTCAGATCACTGCTTGGATTCAGCCAGTAGCAATTTAAATGAGGACGAGGCCCTCTGCCTTGAGTGGCTTCAACTGGCTTTGTCTTTGACTGTGAGCAAGTCTCTGTTGGTCCCACCAGCTTTTCTCGGGGCCAGGGTCACCTTTCCTATATATCTTTAGTATCACTTTCTTTTCCCTCCCTCCCTCCCTACCTCTTTCTTTCTTTCTTTCTTTCTTTCTTTCTTTCTTTCTTTCTTTCTTTCTTTCTTTCTTTTTCTTCCTTTTGTTCTTTCTTTCTCTCTTTCATTTTAACACAATGAAAAATTTAATGTAAAGTGCAGGATATACTACTCTACATTAATATCACTTTTTAAAAATAATTTGTTTATTCATGAGAAAGATAGGCAGCAAAAGAGAAAGAACCAGGCATCAGTCTGGTACATGGGCTGCTGGGGTATGAACTCAGGACCTCTTGGTTGAGAATCCAGTGCTTTAACCACTGTACCATCTCCCAAACCCATTAGTATCACTTTTAACTGCCACCACATGCATTTAAGTTAAGCATGGTTAGATCTTTTTGCAGTGGGGGCATTTCTCTTCATAGGGGAAAGGAAAGCAGATGTGTTACAGTGGTCCTGGTGCAATCCTCTCTGGTTTCTCTGGAATTCTGGAGCTTGGATTTGAAGTCTTTTGGATGAGATTGTTTCCAGAAAAGTGGATCTCTTCTTCATGATTAATATTTCCCAGGAGCCTAAATGGTCTGATGGGCATTTTTAGTGAGGTTGTCTTCTTTCAAACTCAGGTGTAGTTACTGAGGTCAAGTGAGACCTTGAGGCAATGTTTTGGCTCTCCATGTATTAGCAGAGTACCTTAAAGTAGCCATGTTCTCACTGGGAATTCAAATCTCCTTTCCTAAGAAAAGAAGTCAATTGAATTATATGTATTTTTTTTTCCTCCAGGTTTATTGCTGGAGCTCAGTTTCTACACTATGAATCCACTGCTCCTGTAATCATTAAAAAAAAATATTTTGGTTAGGCCAGAGAAATTGAGAGGGGAAGGGAAGATAGAAAGGGAGAAAGATAGACACCTTCAGACCTGCTCCACCGCTTGTGAAGTGAGCCCCCATGCAGATGGGGAGCCAGGGGCTTGAGCCGGGATCCTTGTGAGGGTCCTTGTGCTTTGTACTATGTGCACTTAGCACAGTGCACCACTGACCAGGCCCCTTGTATTATGTTTTTAAAACATCTTTTCCTATTCTGGTGTGTGTGTGTGTGTGTGTGTGTGTGTGTGTGTGTGTGTGTGTGTGTGTGTGTGTGTGTGTGTGTGTTGTGGAGTAGGTGTGGAGCCAAGGGAGATAATAATGGTTAAACTGAGGAGATATTTTTCAAAACCACCTTACCCTCCCCCAGAAATAGAATTCAGTTTAAGTTTTCTAATCACCTTCCACGTGTCACATCTCCCTCAGAAGTCTGGAATTGGGATTGATGCTTTAGGACTTAAAGCCAACCCCCACCCCTCCCAATCAACTTATTTTAGATGTTGGATGCTAAAAGACAAGTCTCTAATAGATTCATTATATCTTTTCTCTTACTTCGGCCAAGAAAATGAACCCATTTTCCCCCAAGTGATATTATATTCTCAATACATAATAATACGTACAAATGTTTATATATCCCAGCATGTTGAGAGCATTTTAAATTTACCATTAATTAGTCTTGGGAGGAAAAGGGTAAGCACAACTGCAATTGATTTATTATCTTAACAGCAACAAGAGGAATGAACAATCTTCATGCACACAGTTTTTATTAAACAAACGAGTTGATTTTAAAAGAAAGGGGTCACATGGGCAGGGAGTAGCAATTTTCTGCTAATTTGCATGCATGAATACACTCCTAGGTGGTAAGTGTGAAGGACATAAGAGAAGCCTGGTTGCTGGTAGAGCTGTCACCATCTTAAAAATGCTTTCAACATGTTACTTCTATTTCAGGCTTCAACTACAAAGATGCCTATCATTTCATTTATATTTCAGCACACTAACATATATAAGAGATTACTGGAGAAAACAAACATTGTGATGAAAATCCCGTATGTTACTCATATGATAACAATAACATAACACTTTTGCACTGGAAAAATCACAGATACACACTGATATTTATAAGAGCTATTTCAGTAAATCTGATATAATTTAGAATGAAGAAGGAAAAGGGGGTTGGATGCTTTTGACTGACACAGTTGGTAAACAATCTACTCTAAAAGAATCTTTTTATAGGGTTGTCAGATAGCTCACCTGGTAAACTGTACATGCTTCCACGGATAAGGCCTGGGCTTGAGCCCTGGCACCACATGGGAGCACCATGGACATTACTGGGAGAGTTTTAAGGATGGTGAACTGGTGCTTTGGTGTCTCTCCTCTCTCAGTCTCTCCCTCCCACATTTCTCTCATGAAAATATTGGCCCAAGGGAGGATGTCCAGCATTGTTGTGCATGTACAAGCCCTTGGTTAAATTCCTGGTGCAGGGGGTCAGGTGGTAGCCCAGCGGGTTAAGCGCACATGGCACAAAGCACAAGGACCAGCACAAGGAATCCAGTTCCAGCCCCCAGCTCCCCACCTGCAGGGGGGTCGCTTCACAAGCAGTGAAGCTGGTGTCTGTCTTTCTCTATCCACCTCTGTCTTTCCTTCCTCTCTTGATTTTTCTCTGTCCTATTCAACAACAACGACAGCAATAACAACAACATTAACATCAATAAACAACAAGGGCAACAAAAGATAAAAAATAGCCTCCAGGAGCAGTGGATTCGTAGTGCAGGCACCAAGCCCCAGCAATAACCCTGGAGGCAAAAAAAAAAAAAAAAAAATTCCTGGTGCTACCAAAAAGAAAGGATGAGGAAGTGGTGGAGAAGGAGGAGGAACAGGAGGAGGAGGAGGAGAAAAAATGGACTCTCATTAGAAGAGTCAGGATGGGGATAATAAATAAAAGTATAATATTTTACTATAATATTTGAGAAAGTGCAGAATATTGTCAACACTTATTTTCTTGGTTTTCAATGGACTGTATAATTATACAAGAATAAAAATTTATAAGTTATTTGACCTATGTAATAGTGAAGTAAACCTGAATTTACTTTTTTCCTATTCAGAGAGAGAGACAGAGAGAAAGAGAATGAGAATGAGAACTAGAGCATCACTCTGATATATCTGATGCTTGGCGTCACACTCAGGAGCTAATGTTTTTAGGTCCATCATTCTAGCAACTGCACTACCTCCTAGGCATTTTCAATTTCTTTTTATTTTCCCTTTTGTTGCCCTGTTGTTTTATTGTAGTTATTATTATTGTTGTTATTGATGTCGTCATTGTTGGATAGGACAAAGAGAAATGGAGAGAGGAGGGGAAGGCAGAGAGGGGAGAGAAAGACATCTGCAGACCTGCTTCACCGCCTATGAAGCGACTCTCCTGCAGGTGGGGAGCCGGGGTCGAACCGGATCTTTGCAACAGTCCTTGCACTTTGTGCCACGTGCACTTAACCCCTGCGCTACTGCCCAACTCCTGGCATTTTCAATTTCTAAGGGTACAATGGTTGAGCTGAGTCTGCTGTATAGTGGAAAGAGATGTTGGTTGAAGTATCACTGTTGGATAAACAAACCAACACATTTAAAATACACACATGCACATAAGCAAACAATCCCCTCTACATAAAAAGGTAGGGGTTGTTCAAATGTGGCCATTTGAATTAATCCCAGGTCATTGTATACTCTGATTTATAATCAGCCAGGATAAATGAGGAGAACTACACACGATCACACAAATACGAACAGTTTATGTAACCCTGGCTGTGCTGTTAGGCAACACACAGAGGAGATCTTCAACACCTCAAAGCCTCTGGTGACGCTGAGAGTCAGGATCACTGAGACTCTGAATTGAATCATTTTGACAATGACCCAGGACAGGGAATCCTTTTTGCCCCAGTGTAGATGAGCTGCACTGTTGAAGAGTTCTCAGGATCTCTGCTTCAAAGCATAAAGATGAAAACTTGGGAGTGTTGCTCTGTAATAAGCCACAATGGATGAAAATTTCCTTGTCCAAGCAAGTTCATTACCACTTGATATGACCTCAGTGGACTCTCCTAATAGTCCTGTAAATTAGGCAGAGACGATTCTTTCACCATTCCTAGTCCAACTGAGGTACAATTGGGATGCTGAGAGAGAAAACATCTAGGTTACACAAGTCTTAGAGTTAAGACTTGAATTCAGGTCTTTGGATTCCAAGTAGAATTCGTTTTGTAAAAGAGAGACTGTCCTTGAAAAGGGGTCCTGGCCTTAATGAATTGACCATACATATCATGCCCACTGCCAGTGACCGCCTCAATCTTTCTCTGTCCCTTTTCTGACACGAGAGCCTCTGAAATACTTGGCACTAGGGTGTCTGAATTTGTATGTTTTCTTTTTTATGATTGCCTCTATTTACCCCCAAAGAATAATAAGCATTCACGCACCAGTGGAAAAAGATTGCTTTTACATTTTCTTCTGAAATTACATCATTGTAGTTAACCGGTTACCAGGCTATGAGAAAAGTTATTTTATAGTAGTCAGAGTCCCAGAGAATGTCCTAGGGAGGTAGTAGGAGTTGAATGGGAAATGTACTACAATGGTAAAAACTCCTTTCTCATGAGGCTGTAACCCCACCCTGACAAATCTATCCTTTCATTTTCAGCTTGTCTTTGTTCCATGACCTTCTGACATTTCTTCACTGATGAGAGTGAGGGAAGTTAGAGACTGAATCTAGTCTCTGTTTAGTCATGTACCTGGGTATGACTTAGTGCCTCCAATAGCTTCTGTTATTTTGTTTAGTTATTTAAATATTCCGTGCCTCCCCCCAAGGTAATCAGTAAATATCAGCACCTAATGCCCTTGCCTAACCTCACTTGTGTGGTTTGTACAGAGTAGGTGTTCGGTCACTGTCAGTTGTTGTTACTTGTTTCTAATCTCATTGGTGTTGCTGTGCACACAGTTGATGTTGAGCAGACATCAGTAAATGGTATCTGCTCTGGTGTGTGCCTCTTCTCATTGCCTGATCTGACCTGGAAGTATCTAGCTCCTTAAAGGTAGCGAGGCATGAACATGGTTATTTTCCCATGCAGCCTGTGAACCTGGTTCTGGGTAAATTCTGTTCTGAGTTCTGGATTCTGGGTTTTCACTTGTGCAGTACCAATGGGTCACTTCAACCTGATACAGTCCACTTCTTCTGTGACTGGCATGTCACTGGTCTTGAGGTCAAGTTCGGTGCTGGACTTGGCCCTATGGTGGGAGGGACGCCAGTGCAGCAGCATCATCTTTTTGAAATACTTCATGGTGTTGTTCTTGACGGTCACGAAGCACACAGTGTTGATTATGCTGTTGCTCATGGCGATGCACTCGACCACATAGAAAGCAGTGAGGTAGTGCTTCTCCTTCACAAACACCATGGGGAAGAAGTCTCGAATGATGGTGAAGCTGTAGAAGGGCGCCCAGCACAACACATAGGCGGTCAGGATGCACACCAGCACCACCACTGTCTTGCGGCGGCAGCGCAGCCGCTTCCGGATCTGCTCCGTCTGGAATCCAGGGACCTCCTTGAACCAGAGCTCCTTAGAGATCCTGGCATAGCACACGGCCATGGTGACCACTGGGCACACGAACTCCACTCCAAAGATGAAAAGGAAGTAGGATTTATAGTAGAGGTGCTGGTCCACTGACCAGACCTGACCGCAGAAGATCTTTTCTTGGCTTTTGGCAATAAGCAGGACCGTTTCTCTGGTGAAGTAGGCAGATGGGATGGCGATGAGAATGGACATGATCCAGACCAAGGCGATGATGATGGAGGCCGTGTGATAATTCATCCGTGGTTTCAAGGGGTGAACAATAGCGAGATACCTGGTACGGGAGGTAAACCATCAATGATAGTGATGTTAACTTAGACATATGATTTATTTATTTATTTCTTTTATGTTGCCCTTGTTTTATTGTTGTAGTTATTGATGTCGTCGTTAGGTTAGGACAGAGTGAAATGGAGAGAGGAGGGGAGGACAGAGAGGAGGAGAGAAAGACGCCTGCAGACCTGCTTCACTGCCTGTGAAGCGACTCCCCTGCAGGTGGGGAGCTGGGGGCTGGAACCGGGATCCTTACTCCAGTCCTTGCGCTTTACGCCATGTGCGCTTAACCCGCTGCACTACCACCGGACTCCCCATATGATTTGTTTTTAACTTATCCCACTCCCACTCCCATCCATTACTACCCCATCAGACAAAATGACAAGGGTTTCCATGTACCTATTAGCCAGTTTCTCTTATTTTAGCAAAATCACCTGTCATTTGGAGTAGTGGAGCGGTTTAGTAGATTGAGCACAGGGTTTGGATCAGACAAATGGAAAAAAAAAATTGTACTTTTCTCCCGATTGCCTTTGGGGAGTGAAATGAATCACTCAGTCTTTCTGAGATTTCTTTCATCAAATGCTACACGCAGTAACATTCACTTCTACCTTGTAGGCCTGCTGTGAAGATTCAGCATGTTTATCAAGAGCTTGTCATGCAAGGGGCTGTGTGGCGGCACACCCAGCTGAATGCATGTGCTACCATGTACAAGGATGGGGGCCCCCCCCCATACCCACCTGCAAGTGGGGAAGCTTCATGAATGGTAAAGCAGGTTTTTAGGTGTTTTTTTTTCCCTCTCTCCCTACTTTCCCTCCCCATTCAATTTCTCCCTGTCCTATCAAGTAAAAAAGAGATTAAAAAAAAAAAAAGGCAAAGTGTCCACCAGGAGCAGTGGATGCTATGTGCTGGCATAGAGCTCCACTGATAACCCTGGTGGCAGAAACAAAACAAAACAAACAAAACACTTTGGCATGCAGTGAGCAGTTCTTTTCTTTTTTCTTTTTTTTAAATTAATGTTTCTTTGTTTTTTATTTTATTTATTTTCCTTTTTGTTGCCTTTGTTGTCTTTTTATTGTTGTTGTAGTTATTATTGTTGTTGTTACTGATGTCATTGTTGTCAGATAGGACAGAGAAAAATGGAGAGAGGAGGGGAAGACAGAGAGGGAGAGAAAGACAGACATCAGCAGACCTGCTTCACCGCCTGTGAAGCAACTCCCCTGCAGGTGGGGAGCCGGGGGGCTTGAACTGGTATCTTTACCACGGTCCTTGAGCTTTGCGCCACCTGCCCTTAACCCGCTGTGCTACTGCCCGACGACCCCCCTGCAGTGAGCATTTCATAAATATCTGTGGCCTATGATTAAGGCTTATTGATACCACCTTAGTTTCCAACCTCACCATTCTGCTCAATAATATTAATTAAAAACTCTTCATTCATTCCCACCTTCTGCACCCCCAAAGCAATTTTGATCCATACTCCCATTGGGGGAGAAGTGATAGGAGGAAGAGGATAAGAGGGCTCTGAACTCCAACTCCATCAGGACCCAGAGAGAAAAGAGGAAAAAGAGAAGGACATTTGAATGTAAGTAATAGGGTTATATGTAGCTTGGAAAGGAAGAGAAGATGGGACCTTAAAAAAAGGCAATTATATACAAATTTAGACATATAATTGTAGAAATAATAGTTAACTCATATCTACAACCTTAGGAAAACTGCTGCAGCTTACAATAGAGGGATCGGGGATTCAGAACTTTGGTGGTGGGAACAGTATGGAATTATACCCCTGTTGACATGAAATTTTGTAAATCAACATTAAATCACTAATTTAAAAAAAAAAGAAAAAAACCCCAACTCTTTATTCCAGGGCACAGGAGATAACAAAATTGTTATGCAAGTAGATTCTCATGCCTAAGGCTCTTAGGCTCTGAGGCTCTGAGGCCCCAGGTTCAGTTCCCCACACTACCATAAGCCTGAGCTGAGAAAGAAAAGAAAAGACAAACAAACCTTGATTCCCCCTCCACCCCCCACCACTAATATCTAGGGGGTTAGAAGTGAAAGAAGGGCTGGGGAGGAAGATGGAGGCCTTTCTCATAGTAGTGAATAAGAACTTTTCTCTCTTCCTAAGTGTCATCTTGTACCACTGAGCAGGAGAGTAGAGGTGACCACAGAATCGTGTCTTAGAAAGCAGTTAGAAGTAAAAACTTCCCAGGCACCATAAACTATATACAGCAAAACTTTTACATGGCTCCTTCCAGTGAGCAACACGGCCTGGGAAATAGGTCGGAACACTTTGTGGGAAATGAGCTCATTGTGTCCAGAGACCTACTAACACCTACTTAGATAATCTGGTGCACTGGAGCCATTTTTATATACTTTTATAGGAGGAGGTGAAGAAGTGTTAAGAGAAGGTGGGAGAAGAAGCATGACAAGGCAGAAATATTTCACCCCAGAAATGAACATGTATTCCCGCGTTTGTGGTATCTAGAAACATAAGAGGGGCAGTTATGATATTTCTGTATAATAGAATAAGTACATTGTTTATTTATAATTTATTTATAATTTTTTATATTTATTTATTATTTATTCCCTTTTGTTGCCCTTGTTGTTTTATTGTTGTAGTTATGATTGACGTTGTTGTTGTTGGATAGGACAGAGAGAAATGGAGAGAGGAGGGGAAGACAGAGAGAGGGAGAGAAAGATAGACACCTGCAGACCTGCTTCACTGATTGTGAAGCTGTGAAGCAACTCCCCTGCAGGTGGGGTTATTATTTATTTTAATGAAAGAGATACAGAGCAAAAGATACACACTTAGAGTGATCAGAGTGCTGATCAGCTCTGGCTTCCTGTTGTGCTGTGGACTGAGCTTGGGACCTCAGAGCCTCAAGCATGAAACACTTTTGCATAACTATTACGATGTTTACCAGCCCAGGCAGATTTTCCCAACAAGCAAACTGATATGTCTCCCTTACTCTGCTTGAGCCAGGGCACACAAGTTGATCAAATTCTAGTGCTAACTATGAAGTAGTTTCCATGCCCACAGATAAAAAGTCCTATTATTATCTAATACCAGGCATTATAAGGTCAAAAGGAAGTCTGCTCACCCATCTTTCTTATAATTTTTCCATGTTTATCAGTGAGCTTAAAACATGAACAAGAAAAATTTATTGACTAGGTTTTTGTATGGGAAGGCCTCAAATTATATGCTGCTTTGTTATCTTTGAGTTTCATAGGCCCCAGAAGATCTGTGACTTTCCCTGTTCTCACCAGATGCACTGTCTAACCAGTGGGAAAGGCTTCCTCCCCTGTTAGTTCCTCTACCAGCAGGGGCAGCTCCATCCCTAGCCCTCAATCTAATATGTTACCTCCCTGCCCATGGGTAAAATTTGCAAACAAGCCAATCACATCCTCCCAGGGGACCCAAGGGGCATCTTATCTTGTCACCACTATAAAGTCTGCCACCCACAGCCCCTGTTGGCTCATGAAATTCCCTTGTAGTCCCATGTGGGACACAGTATCTTCTTCTTCCTCTGGGCTGTGTATGTATATGACTAACTGCTGTCAGGCTCATCTATTCAGTGTCATGTGGTATATATTTCATCATCTTGTATTACTTAGGATAGGAGATTCCTGCTTTCACTCATGGGGTGAATGAGGTGAATGGGGGGTGGTCAGAATAGTAGACTGGATTAGCATTTTTTTTTTATGAAACATTCCCGGACTATACTAATAGCATGTTAACCACATATTTCTACAAGCTACTCTTGAATAAATCACTTGATTATTCCAACTTTTGGGTGTTATAAAAACTCCTCGATGTGTACTGGCAAAATGTGCTGGTACATATTTGAGAGAGAAATGAAAGTGTACCAGTGAAATAGCAACGGTCTTGTACAATGATTCTCCAATTAAAAAAAAAATCACCAGAGGCAAAGGACTATGTATTCTACTGCTTTGTTTCCATACACATAGGCTTGGTCTATAGCAGAGCAGTGTCCTACTGTAGCTATGCCAGACTGTGGCAGATGCTGCTAGTGCCTCTGGCTTATCTTTGCTATAATCACCTACCTCATTGTACAGCTGTTCACTCTCTCCTCCCAACACCTGCATTTCTTTGTTTGAAGGGGTTCTCTGGCTTCCATAGTTCTCTTGGCTATCTACACAGCATTCCCAGAGCAGCCCTCACAAATGACTTCTGAAAGCTGGTGTATAAATACCCCATCTCCCTCTCACCTCCCACTCCTGTGTGAACTCTGAAGTGTGATCTACACCTGTTCCAAGAATTAGCAGAAACAAGAATCAGTTACTCATAGAGGAAACTTGCTCAATAATGTAGCCTGTGTGGAATGTCTTCCTTTGTCTCAATTTCCATGCCTTGTAAAGATGTTCCCTGGGTGCCGCCTGTACAGGACTTCGAGTCCCAGTCTATTCTGAGAGCAAACCAACTTTGTGCTAGATATTGGAGGCTCAAAAAGAGGTATAAAATTATTTGAAAAAAACTGTGTTTCCATAAAAACATGAGATTAGAAAGACAGATAACAGATTATTAAGACTCTGGGTGCTTGACTCAGCAGTTTGTGTTTATTGTGCAGACACTGAAACTTTTGGAGGTTTGTAATGAAGTATAAACTGTTTTAAGAAGATTATCAATGGTGATATTCTGGTGCATCATATAGTAAGTATGTACTTTAGGGGGACAGTCAGGAGCTCCTGAATGAGTGAAAAGACAGGGTAAAGAAGCATTATAATCCAGGCATGACTTGTCTAGAAATGAGACTTGAGGGACAATAATCACTGGGACTTGGTATAAGGCTAAACACAAAGGGTGGAAAGGATGAGTGGGATGGAACAAAGAGAAAAGCAAAGAATGATGGTAGCTTTTTCTGCTTGGATGACTGGGAGAATGGTGGGGATTTCAATGAAGCTGGGAATCTAGCAAGCAGAGCTGGTTTGGGGTGAAAAAAAAAATCAGTGTTATATTAGTATGGTCGCTTCCTCAGAAAATTCTGTTACAAAAAAAAAATGAAAACTACATTGTGTGGACAAAGGTTTCAGTGGAACAAAAGGGATGTGAACAGTGATAATTCTCACTTAAAAGAGCATCTGGGGAGTCGAGTGGTAGTGCAACAGGTTAAGCTCACATGGCGCAAAGCACAAGGACTGGCAAGAATCCCGGCTCCCCACCTGCAGGGGAGTCGCTTCACAGGCAGTGAAGCAGGTCTGCAGGTGTCTATCTTTCTCTCCCCCCACTGTCTTCCCCTCCTCTCTCCATTTCTCTCTGTCCTATCCAACAACAACATCAATAATAATAATAATAACTACAACAACAATGAAAAACAAGGACAACAAAAGAGAAAATAAAAAAAATTTAAAAAGTGTATCTGAACTAGTTAGGGAATTGGATAAATATGCAGATTTTTGGTACCTAGGTTGAGGGATTCTCATTCCATTGGATTGGGTAGGGGGTAGAAGCTGACCTTTTCTTCTTTCTCTCTCACTCTTTTCTTTAGTTCTGCTTGTGTGCTTATATTAGAAAGAGAGAGGTATACAGAGAGAATACCTTCATTTATGATGTTCTATTTATTTTTCAGTTTTCAAAAATTTGGATCTGGGGATCAAACCTAGGACCTCACTCATACAAGACATATTCCCCACTAGCTAAGTCACCTCCCTGGCTCCTGATTTCCTATTAGTGTACCAAGTGAAACTTTATATTATTTTCTCTGGGGGCATTTTGTGTAGTTCCTTGATAGGTATATATCAAAAACTATAGTTTCAGGACTGGAGAGCATCAGAGTTGTTCAATAATTTTTTTCTTGTAGGAATTATGCTGTGAAAAGGAAGATGCCGATTATACCTGTGTGTGTGTGTGTGTGTGTGTGTGTTACAATAAATGAAAAGTAATCAACTGGTTAATTAAAATGGACAGCAATTCCAAATAGTACCTAGAATGGGGGTGGGGAGATAGAAGAACTGAAAGAAGACAAAAATAAATGGTTAAAAAACACCATCAAATGACTATATGGTGGTGTACCTGGTTGACTGCACATGTTACAGTGGCACAAGGACCTAGGTTCAAGCCCCCAAAATCTCCTGTAGGGGCAGGAGATTTTCATGAGTGGTGAAGCAGTACTGCAGGTATCTCTCTCTCTCCTCCTCCTCTTCTATCTCATCTTCCCCCTCATTTTGTCTCTATCTATCAAATAAACAAGACATTAAAAAGTCACCAAAATGAGTTTTAGCACAGCTCACAGTGACAGTTTAATAGAATAATGCTCCAATTTCCCTCTTAAACAGAGGAGCTACTACTGGCAGTCTAATGCTGGCTTTGATGTTCACATAAATAAAATGCATAAGACCTATGAAAAGCTGTTGTTACAAATCATGCTAACAAATTTATAACAGAGCAAGGACTTCTAGAACGTCTCATGCAAATGTAAGCAAATGAACACAGGGATGTATGCTAAGGCAAGCATGGCCTTCCGTCTTCTGCAAACAAACTGTTATCTTATTTCAAAATTAGCTCTGCAACTAAGTTACCATAAACCAGTACATACTATATGATTCCATTTATATTTATTTTTTATTTTTAAAGTTTTTTATATTTATTTATTCCCTTTTGTTGCCCTTGTTGTTTTATTGTTGTAGTTGTTATTATTGATGTCGTCGTTAGACAGGACAGAGAGAAATGGAGAGAGGATGGGAGGACAGAGAAGGGGAGAGAAAGACAGACACCTGCAGACCTGCCTCACCGCCTGTGAAGCGACTCCCCTGAAGGTGGGGAGCCGGGGGCTCGAACCAGGATCCTTATGCTGGTCCTTGCGCTTTGTGTGACGTGCGCTTAACCTGCTGCCCTACTGCCCAGCTCCCCATTTTTATATTTTATATATGTGATGGGTTTGTGAGCATTCAACCTGTAGCAATATCAACTGTCATAGCTGGGTTGAAGAAAGGGACAGACTACCCAGCTCACTTACCTGTCAATGGCGATGGCCAGCAAAGCATTGGTGGAGACATAGAGTGAGACCGTGCGAAGGTAGTTGACAGAGGCACACAGCATGTGGCCATGCTTCCAGGAGAGTTGGCGTACCACATAGTAATCCATCTCAAAGGGGCAGCAGACAGTGGCCACCAGGAAGTCAGAGATGGCCAGGTTAGCGATGAGCATGTTGGTGAGGTTGCGGAGCTTCTTACAGCGGGCGAGGGCAACAATAAACATAAAATTACCAACACCACACACCAGCATGATGCCTGCCAGTGCCACACCAATGACGATCTTGGCTGTGAAGAAAGTCATGTCCTTGGTCATATCCTCATCCTCATACAGGGGGAGGTCATAATCGCCATAACTGAAGTTGAAAGAAGGGGAGGAGGTGTGGTCTTGGGGGAGACTGAAGTTAGGTATAAAGCTAGTGTTTCCTTCCTGGGCTGCCATGGTGAATCTTGTAGGTAGAGTGGTGTGTGGGAATCTTAGGAGTCCAAGCACTATGAAGTGAGGGGGTCAAGCTTTCCACTTTCACAAGGCCAGCGAACCTAGCACCATGCCCACGAATTCAGGGAGAGTCAGCACACCATCTCAGATCCTGGTAGGAGATACAACCAGGGGAAGATATGCAGGAGAATACCTGGTAGTATTTTCTCTGTTCCCCAGGCCAACCAGACCTCCTGCCTTCCCCAGAGTATGAGGGGAGCAGAAGGGATAGGAGATCTGGCAAGTAGAAAACCTTCTAGTGGCTATCTAGCAGGAATAGACTGAATTGAGCTCCCCAGAGACACCCCAGAAGGACAAGCATCTTTGCCCATTACCCAATGATTAGGACTAATTTGATTATCCTGCCACACATCCCTTACCCTGAAAACACAAGCCCCCACAGACAGCTGGTCTAGACTTCTATGCAGTCAGAGTGTTGCACTTTCTGTTGACCAGGGACAATGAAGCTGAGGACGGGGCCACAGCAGAGTGCTTTCTCCAACCAAGGAACTACCTCCTCCACCCTGGCCAAACTGTGGACTTGGAAATCATTACATCCATTTTCGTATGAACAGACTGAGTCATCGTGGGCTAGTGATTTATGCTCCCTGAGGCCCAATATTCCTGTAAAGCAAATTCCTGCTGTCTAGGGTCTGGCACATTGTGAGGGTGAACAGGAATCCCTAGGATGAGCGAGCCAGCAACGATGCCAGCTCAGATTCTGCAGGTGGAGGGGGCTGAGTGTGAAGGACTGCAATTACAGATCCCCTGAGCTCAGGGAACTAGCTCTGGAAAGAAATCTTTTGTCTCTCTTCCCCTTATTCTTCGGATCTATTTCCTTGTCCCCCTTGCCAGCCTCCATTCCCATCCACCTCCTCCCACCACCCAGAACCAGCCCTGACTGGAAGGCACTGTATCCTTTCCCAAGTCTGTGTCCTCTGAAAATCAGCAGCTTGGAGACCTGGCTTAACTGAAAACAGTCCCCAAGGAAGGATCAATGAGGACATGGAAGGGTCTGAGAGCTGAACTATATCCCTCAACATCTCAGTCTTTTATACTCTCTGTGCCTCTAGATGCCTACCAGAGAGGAAACAAAGTCTATGAAGTACTGAGCTCTTAGGTCAAAGAGCAGCAGCGATTCAAGACTTGGGGGATAGGGATGAGGGCACCCCGCAGTTCTCTTCGCATCTCCTTAGCACACCTAGAGAGGAATCCAAGTCTGGGGTGGGTCACGGGATGCTGGCAGCAAGAAGGGGGTCAAGGTGAAGTGTGGGTCTGCTCAATCTTGGAGAGCAAGGGCCAAGAGCTGTCCCCAGGAGGGCGGCAGGGACACGCCCACCTGCGGGGTGACTGCCCATGGTGTGCTTGAGGTGAGGCTCGCCAGGTATGTCCTAACCTCGGGTCATCTCTTCACCTCAAAAGGGGTCCCCATCTTGGTGGACTCAACTCAGCAGGGAGTGGTGTGTGGGAATCTTGGGAGTCCACACTGTGAAGTGAAGGGGCCAAGTCTTCCACTCTCACAAGGCCAGTGAGCCTAGCACCGTGTCCACGTCCTCGGGGAGAGTCAGCACGCCACCCCAGATGCTGGAAGACTACACAACCCCAGGGACACTGTGCGACAGTCCCGCCTTCTGGTCGGTCCAGCTCCCCTCCCCCCGCCCCAGACCAGAGGAGCGTGAGACCCGGCTGCGCAGACCCCGCAGCACTTCGCGCCCTAAGCCCGCCCATTGCTGAACTCCCTCCCGGGCTCACCCTCCCGCGAGTCCGCGCTCCCTGGAGGTGCCGCCCCGGCGGAACGGGGACTCAAGTCAGTGCCAGCGGAGCGTGGGGACAGGGGTGTGCGGGAACGCCCCCAGAGTCGGCCTCTTTCCTGCTCACCTTGTGGGAAGGTGCCCCTCGGCCACGCTCTCCCCCCGCCTCTACGCTCCTTCTCCAGCCCGGCCGCCCTCTGGCTCCTTGCTGATAGTGGGTCCTTGGAGTTGGGCGGCTTTCTCAGCACCAGCCCGGGCGCACCCCAAGAGTGACGGGAGGCAAGCAGCTCCCCCTTCCCCATAACTGGGTATCAGCGTCCCCAGTCCCGGCGACGCGCCGCAGCCCACTTACTGGAGGTAGGCGATGGCATCTTATTCAGAAAGAAGCTATCTGCTTCGTCGCCTGTTCCCGCGCGCGGCCCCGCAGACCCAAGCGATGGGCAAGGGGCGCCAGGTTCCTGCCTCTGATCCCAGGACCTGCACTTGCGGGAGCAGCTCAGAGCCCGCGCGCTCTTTCCCGGCCCCGGCGCGCGGTGGTCTCTGTCCTCCAGCTCTAGTTCAGTTCGCTCTTCATTGCCGCCGCTCCTCCCAGCGCCTCGGGCTTTGCCCTGGGTGCCCCGCCCCCGACTCCGCCCCCGGGTCCGGATCCCGCTGGGCGCGGAGGATGTGGTGGGCACTTGGCTGCAGCACCCGGTGTGCTCTGGACTCAGAGGAGCGCGGTCGCAGCTAGCGGGGTCCGCCCTCCAAGGGTGTTCTGCGCCCCCGCACCCGGGATGCTGGCGGGACCAAGGGGGGAGATTAGATGAGGGGAATTGGAGGAACCCTCCAGAGCCGGGAGTCCCTTGTGCAGGAGCCGGTGCCTGCTTCTGCTCCTGCTGTGTGGTGGGGTGCATCTCATCCTATCGAAGGGCTGGTGTTGGGAAGACCATGGGTACAACACTCCGTAGTGCTGCACATTTGAGGGTGCTGGTGGAGGAGGCCCTCTTCCTCAGAAAGCTGGGGATGGAACAGCTTGTCGCTCACCAACCCCCTGTGCCACAGACCATCCCATTGGACACCATCCCATTGGCCCTTCGCAAGTCTGTTGGGAGACTCTGGATCTCGCCACCTTTTTCTCCAACAGGCTCCGACCTTCTAACACTCTCCCAACAGATAATTTCTTGTTTATTTATATTAGAGATTAAATGTTGATTTACAAAATTGTAAGTTAATAGGGGTATAATTCCATACAGTTCACACCACCAGAGTTTCCCTCCACTGGAAACTGCAGTAGTTCTTCCAAAGCCACTGATACAGTCTGGTTCTATCTTTCTATTCCCCCCCCCCCCCTTTTTCCCCCAATGGTCCTGCCTTCACTTCCCTTCTAATTCACCCGTACACCTATTACTACTTCCAGTGTCTTTCCTTCTTGTCTTTTCATTTTCGGATAAGTAAAACCATGCCAGGCTTCCTCTGGCGTTTTTGAAATTTGCTGCCCTTTCATTGATGCTATAAAAACAAGATGACCAACATTTAGGATCCTGGTGGAATGGGGCTACAGAGCCCTCTGTTTCCTTCTTCTATCATTTACTCCTCTGGGAATATGGACAAAATCATTTTTTTGGGTGGTAGTTAGTTCTGGCTTCTGTAATTTCTTCTCTGCTGAACATGGGGGTTGGCAGGCCTATCTATCCATACCCCTCAACAGCCAATTTCAATTTCCTCTCAAGCATTTGGTTTCCTTATATATTGAGGACTGAGATTAAACTCTCAGGGACATGCTAATTCTAATAACTGGTAGCTGGCAAGTACAGTGCAGGGCTCTGGGTGCGCAGAGCTGGACCTCAGCACCGTGGTAAGAGACTGAAAGACTAAAGAACGTCTCTAGGTTTTTTTTTTTTTTTACCTCCGGGGTTATTGCTGGGGCTCGGTGAATCCACAGCTCCTGGAGGCCATTTTTTCCTTTTGTTGTCCTTGTTATTGCTGTCGTAGTTGTCAGATAGGACAGAAAGAAATTGAGAGAGGAGGGGAAGACAGAGTGAGGGAAAGAAGGATAGATACCTGCTGAAGTGCTTCACCGTCTGTGAAGCGCCCCCCGCCCACAGTTGGGGAGGCGGGGGCTCGAACTGGTATCCTTACTCAGTTCCTTGCGCTTTGCACCATGTGCGCTCAACTCGCTGTGCTACCGCCTGGCCCTGGTCTTCTCTAGTTTTATATCTCAGCAGGCTTTTGACCGGTCGGAACATTGCTTAGTCAGATCTTCCAGTTTTTCAGAATGAAATTTCAGAAATTTAGAAACGTTCTGTTCAGGTAGTTGAAATAAAGTAAACAAACATACAAGATCAATATAGGACAGAAGGAACCTATCTCAGATTGAATATTGGGCTGTCAAATTAAAATCTCTGAGAGGATGACAAAGAAACTCTCAGTGTGCTGAGATATTTTGGACTTCCCTTTATCATCGTATGTGGAACTAACTCCATTCTCTTCCTTCCATTAGATATTTTACCACTTTATTCAATTTTCCAGCTTTCTTATTGATAAATAATTGGTACTAACATGGTGTGAGTTTGATGCGTGTAGTTTTAATCACATACAATTGTAATTGTGATCTCTCTCTCTATATATACATATACATACATATATATGTATATATATACATATATATGTATGTATATATTTCTCTCTCTCTTTACCAGAGCACTGCTCTGTTCTGGATTGTGGTGTGGAGGATTGAATCTGGGATCTTGGAGCCTCAGGCATGAAAGTATTTTTGCATACCCATTCTGCTATCTCCCTGGCCCTCACATATATAATTAAGAAATGATTGCCATTATAGAATTATTTAAGCTCATATTGTTCTGTTTAGATTTCTTTTCATGTTTCAGTCTTAGTGGGTTATATGTCTCTAGGAATTACTCATTTTTTTGTGTTATACAATTTGCATGTAATTGCTAACAGTAGTCTCTTATATTGTCTTGTATTTCAGTGGTGCTATGTGTAATGTCTCCTCTTTTACTTATAATTTTCTTTTTTGAATCCTCTGTTTCTTGGTGAGTCTAGGGTCAGTGGTTTATCAATTTCATTTAAATTTTCAAAAACTCTTAGTTTCATTGTTTCTGTTGTCTTGCTAGTTTCCATTTCATTTATTTCTATTTTCATCTTTATGGTTTCCTTCCTTTTGCTAACTTTGGGCTTGGCTTGTTCTTCTTTTTCTAATTACTTGCGGCTACTCATTTGTGCTCATTTTCTGTTTCTTAATGTACCACTATAAACTTTCCCTTTTTGCTTTGTTCTACTATATCCTGTAAGTTTTGGCATGGTGCATTTTCACTGTGAGATACTTTCTGATTATTTATTTATTTATTATTATTTTTTTTTTACTAGAGCACTGATCATCTCTAGCTTATGGTACTGCTGGGAATTCTGATTTTCCTTTCCATGTCTTCTTTGATCCATTGTTGCTTAGGAATATGTTGTTTAGTTTTATGAATTTATCTACTTTAACATCACCATGACTGGAGATAACACTAGATGTGATTTCACTCTTTCTTTTTTTTCTCTTTAATTTTCTTATTTTTACCTAAACCCTGCTTACCTCTGGTTTATGGTAGTGCGAGGGGTTGAATTGAAACCTCTGGTGTCTCAGGCATGAAACTGTTGCCCAAGTCATTGTGATATTTCCTGGAACTGATTCTTTAGTTATATAAAGGCTTGCCACATGGCTCAAGATATGATCTTTTCTGGAGATTATCCACTGTGTTGTTTGTTTGCTTGTTTAGAAAACTACCATCATTCTGTTCGTAGTTGGAGGATGTCAACTGAATTAGAGAGAAAATTTTAGTCAGCAGTGGAGAAGAGAGAAATCAAAGACTGCCAATTAACAAAAAATGGTGGTGGGAGTCGGGTGGTAGCGCTGAGGGTTAAGCGCATGTGGCAGCAAAGTGCAAGGACCGTCGTAAGGATCTCGGTTCAAGCCCGGGCTCCCCACCTGCAGGGGAGTTGCTTCACAAGCCGTGAAGCAGGTCTGCAGGTGTCTTCCCCTCATCACCTCTGTCTTCCCTTCCTCTCTCCATTTCTCTCTGTCCTATCCAACAATGACGACATCAGTAACAACAATAATAATTATAATGATAAAACAAGGGCAACAAAAGGGAATAAATAAATATAAAATTTTAAAAAAGAAAGAAAATTTATAAAAAAAATTGATGGCACAACTGCAGTTCACCATGCTACATACACACATATGCACATATACTACACACACACACACACACACACACACACACACACACACACACACACACACACTATAATAGCTGCTTCATCTCAGCTGCTCATCCCATTCTGAAATCAGAAAGAAACACACAAGTTAAAAACTAATATTAATTTCCATAAACACCATCTGATTATAGCTATAATCTTATAGTCACTTCCCCCATACTAACGTTTGATTCCCCACGTGGTGTGCTTTCTGAACATTCTTACTTTCAAGCAGGAAACATAAAGGCTATTTGGAAAGTGCAGGCAAATCATAGAAAGTGAGTGACGCTCAGAGGAACATTGGCACAGATAATAGTTTTAGAAACTTAACATAACTAACACAATTGTTCTTACTTTGTTTTTGAAGAGAGAGAAAGAGATTGTTGTATTGCACCAAAGTAAAAGACTCTGGGGTGAGTGGGGTGGGGGGAGGCTGGGAGAGTTCAGGTCCTGGAACAGGATGGCAGAGGACCAAGCAGGGGTTGTATTGTGTGGAAAAATGAGAAATGTTATGCATGTACAAACTATCATACTTACTGCTGACTACAAAACATTAATCCCCCAATAAAGAAATTTAAAAAATTTAAAGAGAGAGAAAGAGGAGCACAACTTTTCCATTTATGAGGTTCCATCTGTTTTTATCTTTCCTGTTATATTTAGTGACAGGGATAGAATCCATGGCCTTAAACATGTAGGACATTTGTTTTACAATGAGCTCCTTTTTATCTTTTTAAAAAATTTAAAAATCTTGTATTTATTTTAATAACAACATAGTTTATGGGTTTAGAGAACTCTAGAGGGGTGACAGAGCAGGTCAGGACTGTCATTCACATAAATATGACATTTTAAAACAGTGACAAGTTGATTCCCCTGTAACATAATAGTTGCCTGCTCTTTGTCCAAGTTTTATTTATTTATTTATTTATTTATTTATTTTTTATATTCTCCACACTGTTCCTCAAGGGTTTAACTGAATCCCTGGAGGAATGGAAAAGACTACCATCCTCACAGGCAGAACTAGACTTCCACATGGTGCTAACTTTAAATTCAGGATCACTAAATTACTGTGTATGGTTTACATTGCTGGCATATATACTATAACGAGACAACAGCAAAAGTAAACATGTAATGACAATACATAGTAACATACTTGTAAAAGTGGTTCGGGGAGATGCTTTATCTCTGCATTTTATCATTAGCTATTGGCATCTAATGTTTTAGTGTATACTTGTAGAAATAAAGCAGCATTTAAATGAAAAAAAAAGAGTTCATTCATATCCTGTACTTGTATACTTAGAGCTGACCACAATTAGAGGGGCAGTAGCTAAGTAGAATAAATAGAGCTTTTTTTTTCTTCCCAGTGTGCCAATAAGAACCTTACTGACTAGTCTCTATGTCAGCAGGAATGCTCATGAACTGAGGATAGGAGGAGATCATGCCTAGCTATATGACTCCTTTAAAATCTAGAGCCTGGGAGTTGGGTGGTAGCGCAGCGGGTTAAGTGTATGTGGCACAGAGCGCAAGAACCGGCATAAGGATCCCAGCTCAAGCCCCCAGTTACCCGGTTCGAGCCTCCAGTTCCCCACCTTCAGGGGAGTAGCTTCACAGGTGGTGAAGCAGGTCTGCAGGTGTCTATCTTTCTCTCTCCCTCCCTGTCTTCCCCTCCTCTCTCCATTTCTCTCTGTCCTATCTAACAACGACATCAATAACAATAACAATAATAAATAACTACAACAATGAAAAACAAGGGCAACAAAATAGAAAATAAATATAAAAAAATAAAATCTAGAACCTAACAGAATTTGATGGACTTAGCCTCCAAAGATTCTTAGAGCATGACTGAGAGAATCACCTTAGTGTCCACAGCTAATACTGATTTGTCTGTATGTATATTTCTCAATACATGGGTAGGTGGGACTCCTTCCCACTCTCTTGATGTATGATGTTGATGGCAGACTAAATGCCAAATGGGACTGGAGTTGAGTTTCATGGGGTTACTGAACTATTTCCATTTCTGTAGCTGGAATCATAGTTAGAGACAGTCAGCTACATGGGTGTGAACCTGCCTTCTCAAAATGACTCCTTACACTCAAATTACACCAGGTCTTCACAGTCCCTTATTTGGATACCAAAGCTTCCAACAGGTCTCTATCCCTCTGGGAGCATGGATTCCGGGTCATTGTGGGTTGCAGAAGGTAGAAGGTCTGGCTTCTGTAATTGCTTCCCCGCTGAACATGGGCGTTGACTGGTCTGTCCATACTCCCAGTCTGCCTCTCTCTTTCCCTAGTAGGGTGGGTCTCTGGGGAAGCGGAGCTCCAGGACATATTGGTGGGGTCTTCAGTCCAGGGAAGCCTGGCCGGCATCCTGATGACATCTGGAACCTGATGACTGAAAAGAGAGTTAACATACGAAGCCAAACAAATTGTTGAGCAATCATGGACCCAAAGCTTGGAATAGTGGAGAGGAAGTGTTAGGGGGGTACTCACTGCAAACTCTAGTGTACTTCTGCTTTCAGGTATATATTTTGCAGTAGTTTATGGATACGTGTGAACATATGCTGTCTCTCACAGAAACTGGTGTATATCTAGGTTTTGGGACTTTGTTAGAAAGTGAACCACCTGAGATGGAATTAGAGTATACTATGAAAGGAAAGGTCTCACCCGAGTAATGAAGCTGAAGGTTTGTCATTCCACACGTGAAGTCTCTGGACACAGTCTGAAGTGAAGCATGTTGAGGTGGCAATCGTTGTGTTGGTTAGGTTGTGATCGGCGGATGCAATATTATTTGATATGGATTGGGAGAGGCATACGGGAAAGTGGGCCCTATCCAAGGGTTCCAGGACTGGGGGAAGTAGAGGCTCTATAGTGGAGATGTGAGGTTCCTGCTGTCTTAGGGTTCAAAAAGACAATTGATAGTTAATGTTATCATCACATTAATTGGTAATTGGGTTAACTTTGAAAAGTCCTTTTGTTATGGTTTGCTGTACAGTACCCAGTATCTTGTATATAGCTGTGCTGAAATTATTACTTTTAAGGAAGAGCTGTGCTCATAGGATGTCTCCTCCCTTTGGCATCTTCCTACACATGACAAGAACTTGGAAATTCAGCTTTCTGTATCCCTCATAGGAAGGTATAAGGAAAAAGAGGTCTGTTTAAGGAGGGGGGGGTGATAGTGGTCAGTTACATAATCTGGACATAATCTTTGGACCCTGCTTTTGAAGGTTTGGAGCATGGCTGTTTATTTAAATATTTTATTTATTTATTGGATAGAAATAGAGAAATTGAGAAGGAAGGGCAAATACAGAGGGAAATGATCAGAGAAAACACAAATTAGAACTTGAACTGGAGTTGGTATACTACATCAAAGTAAAGAACTCTGGGTTGGGGAGAGGGTTCAGATCCACAAATATGATGGCAGAAGAGGATCTAGAGAGCGCTGAATTGTTATTTGGAAAACTTAGAAATGTTACACATATACAAGCTACTGTATTTTACTGTTAACAGTAAACTATTAATCTCCCCAAAAAAAAGAGAGGAAGAGAGACAGAGAGACACCTGCAGCCCTGCTTAACCACTTGTGAAGCTTTCTCCCTAGAGGTGGGGACTGGGAGCTCAAACCTGGGCCCTTGAGCACTGTAGTGGGTGTACTTAACCACCCAGATCCTGAGCATGACTGTTTATAGCAACTTGGAAGCAACCAAAATGTTCAGTAGATGATGGATCGATAAAATGAAGTAAATTCAGACAATGGAAAATTATTCACAGCTAAAAAGTATTGAGCTACAAAGCTATGAAAATACACAGAAGAAACTTAAATACATACTGCTAAGTAAGTGAGATCAGTATGAATAGGTGTGATTTCAACTACATGGCATTATGGAATAGCTATAGAAATTGTAAAAAGATCAGTGGTTGGCAGGGGCTGGGGAAAAGGAAAGATGAATAGGCAGAGCACAGAGGATATATATAAGGCAGTGAAACTAGTCAGTATAACATTGTGATGGTGGATACATGTCCAAACTCATAGGGTGTACAACATCAAGAGTGAGTTTTAGTGTTCGCTATCAATTTGGGGTGATAATGATGCAGCAATGTGAATTCATCAGTTTTAGCCAGTGTATCACTCTGTGAAAGATGTCGATAGAGACTGAGGCTGTGCATGCGTGAGGCAAGGAGTCATATGGGGAACCTCTGTACCCCCCTACTTGTTTTTTGTGTGAGCCTAAAACTCCAAAAAAAAAAAAGGTCTGGCTTCACTTATATGTGGAATCTAGAGAATTGCAACATATGAACTTACCAAGCAAGCAAATAACAAAACCAGACATAAACAAGCTTTCTCTAACACTGTGAGAACTTTGGTGGTTATTATTGGGAAGTTGGGGGGCACAAAACCTGAGTGGTGAGTGTGGTGTGGTAGTATACAAATACACCCTAGAATCTTGTAAACCACTGTTAACCACAAATTTAAAAAAAGGTTTGAAGAAACAAACAAAATATAAAGATAAAATCTATCAAAAATGTCTAGAATTTGACTTGTCAGTCCATATTAAAAAAAAATCCTTGAAGGGTCATCAAGATAGCTTATTAGGGAGGGTGCCTGCGGTGAAGTAGGCCTGCAGGTGTCTTTTTCTCTCCCTCTCTGTCTTCCCCTCCTTTCTCCATTTCTCTCTGTCCTATCCAACAACGAACGACATCAACAACAACAATAATAACCACAACAAGGCTACAACAACAAGGGCAACAAAAGAGGGGAAAAGAATGGCCTCCAGGAGCAGTGGATTCATGGTGCAGGCACTGAGCCACAGCAATAACCCTGGAGGCAAAAAAAATTATTATTGAATAGAGACAGAGAAATTGAGAGGGAGTGGGGAGATAGAGAGGCTAGAGGAAAGAAAGACACCTGCAGCCCTGTTTCACCACTCTTGAAGCTTTCCCCTTGCAGGTGGGGCTTAAACCTGGGTCCTTGCACACTGTAATGTGTGTTTAACCAGGTGTGCCATCATCTGGTCCCTTTCCTATATATTCTTTCTTCCTTCCTTCCTTCCTTCCTTCCTTCCTTCCTTCCTTCCTTCCTTCCTTCCTTCCTTTCTTTCTTTCTTTCTTTCTTTCTTTCTTTCTTTCTTTCTTTCTTTCTTGCCTCCAGGGCTATTGCTGGAGCTCAATGCCTGCACTTTTTTTTTTTTTCATTTTTGTTTCCTTTCCTATATACTCTTTCAATGCCTTTTTGTAAACACAATGATCTATGCTCATTTGTTCCTCTCTGTGAAATTTCCTATCAAAATACAGGATGCTTATTTCACCTTTCTTTTACAATTATAAAGTATATTTACATCACTTTTTAAAATGCAACTTGGGAGTATGGATCGACCTGTCAACACCCATGTTCAGCAGGGAAGCAATTACATAAGCCAGACCTTCCACCTTCTGCATCCCACAATGACCTTGGGTCCATACTCCCAGACGGTTAAAGAATAGGAAATTTATCAGGGGAGGGGATGGGATATGGAGTTCTGGTGGTGGGAATTGTGCAAAGTTGTACCCCTCTTATTCTGTGGTTTTGTCAATGTTTCCTTTTTATAAATAAAAAATTAAAAAAAATGCAACTTGGGTACTTTAATAGGCTTAATAATACATACATATACAATAAACCAAATATTTTAAGTAATTTTGCATGAAAATATGGTAGGCAGAATATTGTCTTCTCAGAGATGTCCTTTGCTTCAGAAATCCCTGAATATGTAAATAAATAACACACCAGATGAAGTTACTTCACTAATATAAGTAAGACTGTCTATGTTATACAACTTGGTTCAATGTAATCAATCTTTTAAGTCCTTAAAAACAGAGAACTTTTTCCAAAGAGTCAGGAGGTAAAAATTTACACCATAACTGTTCAAGTTCAGTGTTGTAATACACATTGATTTAATCTTTTCAATATATGTATTAAATTATAAACTTGGAACTTGCCAATTTTCTTAGTTACTATATTGTTAAAATATAAAACCAATAGTTCTCCAACGAGTGAGTTCATACGTAACATATTTCTGTATGTGTACAAATGTACTTGCTTCATTACTCTAGGACAACCTTTCGGGGGTGGGCAGTGTGAAGAACTATAGTACTTAAACTTCCTTCAGTGCAGTGAGACCCAGGCTAGAACTTGGGTCATGTCAATGAAAAAGGAACTGCATTATCCAAGTGAGCTATCTTGCTGACCCTGTGCAAATATATTTGGAAGATCAACGCCTAGAACTGATATTGCTGAATCAAGGCATAAAAGCATTTGTAAGATAGATATTGTCATGCAGAGGGATTAGGGAGACAGTTTAATAGTTCCTAGATGTTCCAGGTTCAATCCCCTGCACCACCATAAACTAGAGCCACACCATGCTATAAAACAAACAAACAAACAAACAAACAAACAAAAACAAACAACAACTAGATATTGTCATGTAGAACTTTATAGGAGTCTCACTGATTTTCACTTCCTTGGTCAGCAATCTTTGGCTGAAGTGAGTGCTGTAAGCTGCACCTGAATCAGTAATCAAATATCCACTGATGTCAAAGAAGTCAATATTTAAAAGTATGATATTGGTAATGTCATTTCCTCATTCTTGCCCTTAGTTCTGAATACAGGGTGCCCTCTCATTCATTCAAAGTATTGTTGGAAGGAGGTTCATTGTTCCAAAGAAGTTACCTCAAGTTATTTTTCTGTGCGCTCTATGGAGTAATGAATAATTAAATTTAAAATGTGCCTTTGTTATTGACTGGAGACATATTGTTAGGGAAACTCAATTATTTCAAAAGTCAGTGCATTTAGCCCTATGAAAAATAGAGAAAGCAGAGTATAATGAATGATTCAAGGTGCACTGACTGGCACTGGCTTTCACTTCCATTCAGTTCACCCAGTTTCCACAAGATTTTGACAAGGGTGGCTCTGTAAGACATGCATGCTGACTCGCCTAACTCCTGTAAAGTATCTTTCCCTCTCTGGTTTCCATCTGCCTCTAGAGCTTTGGCAGGAAACTGATGGTTGGGAATGAGAAAGCAGCAGGTCTTGACCTTCTAAAACACTCCCTGTCTATGGAAGAAGACATAAGAACAGGGTAGTTTACAGGAAAGTCTGGGTGCATTGGGTTAGAACTTTGTGATTGTTGTTGTGACCATTTCATAAAGGTCTCAGATCCCTTAGGAAGAGGCAGTGGTAGCAAGAAGTGGATTGAGTGAGTAAACTCCTTGCAGGAAGGAGGTCATCAATAGTCTCAATGTTGGACTTCATAGTGAGTAGTTCAGTTAATGAACCATCTTGGTGGGAATGACATTGTTTTCTGAAGTGGAGGACAAATTAATAGCTGTTGTTAATTTCAAAGGTTGAAACTTCCAAATCGAGAGCCATGCTTGGTTGTGTTTTTATGAAATGCTTAAATAGTGGTTTACTTTAATCCTCAGCTTTTCTGCTGTTTCTTCTCCCTGGTGAAGCACCTGTACCCTATACTTATGTGCTATCTCTACCTGGGCTTGAGAACAGAGTCAAAACTCTTCCCTCAGGTATGTCAACCACCATGAAAAATTTTGGGGATATATATATATATAAAATATTCATGCTATATAGAAAGAAGAGAAGTGAAAAGACCCTTCTCTATAGCCTAACCTCTTACATTCAAACACAAACCCAACTGGCTTTGGGGATGCTTGGGCTTACTGTGGAAGAAGCTAAGAGAGTTAGGAAAGTCATTTTTACTATTATGGGTGACATAGGGATCTGAATTATTTTTCTAGAGTGTTAAAAGCAGGATCTGATTAAATCGAGAGCAGGGCACCAATGTAAAAACAATGTGGTGAAGGGGAGGGTGTCCATTGGGCTTCCCAGCACGGCGGGGTGTGGAGGGGGGCGGGGGTGAGTGGTGGGGATGAGACACAGTCTTTTGGTGGTGGGAGTGGTGTTTATGTACAATCCTATTAAAGTGTAAACATATAAACCACTATTTAATTAATATGAGAGGCGAAAAATTGATCATATGTCTAGAACTTCTTAAAACACAGACTGAGTCTTTTTAATACATAGTCTGTCTTTGATATGTTGTCTTTCCCAAAAGCCTAGACCAAGGAGAACAGAAGCAACTGGTAGTACAGCTATATACAAGATGCTGGGTATTATACCCCAAACCCTAACAAAGGGACTTTCCAAAGTTAACCCTATCACCAAATAATGTGACGATAACAATAACTATCCATTGTCTTCTTGAACCCTAAAACAACAGGAACCTCACATTTCCACTATAGAGCCTATATTTCCCCCAGTCCTGGAGTCTTAGGGTGGAGGCCCACTTTTCTCCATGCTGCTCTCAATTCAAATCAAATAATATTGCATCTGCGGATCACAACCTAATCAACGCAACGAGTGCCACCCCAGCATGCTTCACTTCAGACTGTGACCAGAGACTTCAGGTGTGGAATGACAACCCTTCAGCTTCATCACTCGGGTGAGACCTTTCCTTTCATAGTATTCTCTAATTCCATTCCAGGTGGTCCACTGCCCAATAAAGTCCCCAAACCTAGATATAGTCCAGGTCCCCTGAGATAGAGCATAGGTTCACCTGTGCCCATAAACTAGGGGGAAAATATATACCTGAAAGCAGAAGTACACAAAAGCATTCAGGGAATACCCCCCAACTCTTTGTCTGCACTATTCCAGTCTTTAGGTCCATGATTGTTCAACAATTTGTTTGGCTTTGTATGTTAACTCTCTTTTCAGCCACCAGGTTTCAGATGCCAGCAAGCAAGATGATGAACAGACTTCCCTGGACAGATGACCCCATTAGTATGCATTGGAGCTCCACTTCCTCAGAGCCCCACCCTACTAGGGAAAGAGAGAGGCAGACTGGGAGTATGGATCGACCAGTCAATGCCCATGTTCAGCGGGGAAGCAAATACAGAAGCCAGACCTTCCACCCTTTGCAACCCACAATGACCCTGGATCCATACTCCCAGAGAGACAGAGAATGGGAAGGCTATCAGGGGAGGGGATGGGATATGGAGATCGGGTTATGGGAATTATGTAGAATTGTACCCCTCTTATTCTATGGTTTTGTTAATGTCTCCTTTCTCAAATAAAAAAAAAGGACTATGGTTTGTGCTTCAAGTTGAGGCAGGCTGCTTTCATATGGTTTCTCTTAAAAGCAAATCAAGACAAAGTTATGAGTGTACCAAGTTTACTGAAAAGGTGATTTCCAGAAAGTGTTACTAGAAAAAACAGAGAAGTTAAGTTCCAAAGGTCACATAGCTAATGGGTGATAAAAATGGAATTCAAACCAGGATTCTTACTGCAGGATTCTTCTATCACATTAATTTAAGGAATTAGGCTGCCCTAGACCAAGGGGGAAATAGACCAGGGTCAAGGTTTATCACAGATGCTTCATCAAGTGATATCAGCTTGCCTCAGGAGAAATGTAGTGGTGAAGTGAGAAGTGAACTAAGTAGGAGAAGCATGAACAAGATTTCCAATACCCATGACTGACTCTGGGGGCTACGATAGTACCAGCCCAGATGGCACAATTTTAGGACAAATATAGTGGCAGTTCTCAAACTGGAGCATATCCAGTCTCCCCTTGGAATGCACAATCCATGGAATTCATGATTTCTGTTCCATATGTCAACAGGAGTTTCCCTATTTCTTCAAGTACTCATTATTCACCACAATTGCCACAAAAACAAAACATGAAAACTAATAATGTCTCCATGGAAATTATTGATTATCAGACATGGTGAACCTTAGTGAACTCTATTACCAGAGCAGAGCATCTTCCCAACATAACAGCATTCAATTTCCCCCCTTATATGAGGTTTTGCTTTCTGTGGTTAAATATAGTAACTTCTACTTATATTAAATATTCTGAGAGATACACCCTGTAACTTTTATTGCAGTGTACTGCTATAATTGTTCTATTTTATTACTAATTATTGTTGTTCATCTCTAAACAGACAGTTTTCTAAAGAAGAGATACACATGGCCCACAGACATATGAAGAAATGCTCCACTTCACTTATTATTAGTGAAATGCAAATTAAAACTACGCTGAGATAACCATCTCATATTGAGAGAATGGCTTTACATCAACAAACCAGGAAATGACAGGTATTGGAGAGGTGGTAGAGAAAAAGGAACTTTGCTTCACTGCTAGTGGGAATACAAACTGGTATAGCATCTTTGCAAGACTGTATGGACAGTCCTTAAACAAACAAAAATGGAATTACCTTATGACTATGCAGTATCACTCAAGACATTTATCCAGTGGACACTCAAACACTAATTTTAAGGGACACATGCACACTTATGTTCATAGCTGCATTTTTCACAATAGCCAAAGAGAGGAAGCAGTCTAAATAAGATGACTGTCTAAAGAAGTTATGGCATAGGAGTCAGGAAGTAGTGCAGCAGGTTAAGAACACGTGTCACGAAGTGCAAGGACCAGAGTAAAGATCCTGGTTCGAGCTCCGCCTCCCCACCTGCAGGGGAATTGCTTCACAATCGGTGAAGCAGGTCTGCAGGTGTCTATCTTTCTCTCCTCCTCTCTGTCTTCCCCTCCTCTCTCCATTTTTCTGTCCTATCTAACAGTGACGACATCAGTAACAACAATAATAATAACTACAACAACAATACAAAAACAACAAGGGCAACAAAAGGGAAAATAAATAAATAAAATATAAAAAATTTAAAGAAAAAAAAGAAGTTATGGGATATATATTCCATGGAATACTGTGCTGCAATAAAAAAAAAGATGATATTGTGTCCTTTGGGACAAAATGGATGGAGATGGAGGTGATTATGGTTAGCAAAATAAGTAAAGAAATGAAAGACAACTACTAGATGATTTCATTCATATGTAGACTCTAGAGATTTACATGAACTTACCCCCCACCTCCCAAAAAATTAAAGAAAAACAGAAACAAGCAAGCTATTGGTAAGACTTATTAGAACTAGGGTGGTTATCTTTGGGAGTGGGAGAGTGGGGATACAGAAAGTCGGTGGTGGGTGTGGTGTGGAGCTATACATTATAATCTTACAATCTTGCAACAAACTATTAATAACAAGTTTAAAAGTATATATACATACATATATGTATATATAAGTATAGTTTTTCATATCTTACTGTACCTCATTTACAAGTTAACCTTTCTCATAAGTAATATCAATAGAAAAATACCATTATCTATAATGGTATTACCATTACCTAGGGTTCATTTCTATTTTAGGTATGTTTGGAGGGGTCTGGTGGATAAGAAAGGACTGCCATATTCATATCAGCCACTATTGTCTGAATCCGTTTTTAAATTAAAAAATCAATTTTGAGCTTTTCTACTTTCTTTGGACATTTTTTGAAACTCTTTTAGTTGAAGATGCCACTTAAAAAACACAGAGGGGGTAGTCGGCGGTAGCGCAGCGGGTTAAGCCTACATGGAGTGAAGCGCAGGGACTGTAGTAAGGATCCCAGTTTGAGCCCCTGGCTCGTGAAGCAGGTCTACAGGTACCTATATTTCTCTCCCCCTCTCTGTCTTCCCCTCCTCTCTTCATTTCTCTCTGTCCTATCCAACAATGACTACAACAATAAAACAACAAGGGCAACAAAAGGGGATAAATAAATAAATATTAAAAAAAACACAGAAGGATCAGGAAGAAAAAGTTTAAATAAATGACAAACTCTGCATGCTTTTTTCAAGAACCAGATTTATGTAACATGCTCTGTTAGTCAGAGCAAGGCTTTGAAAGATGGAAATTAGAGTGCAGCTGGGTAGGGTCCAAAGATAGGAAGGATGAAAGCTTCCAAAGGCACAGCTTGTTTCGGAGATTGGAAGCAGATTTCATAAAAGCAGATACTCAATTAGTGTTTTGATTCATATGCATGTGTCTTTTAAAAATTTTATTTATAAAATGGAAATACTAACAAGACCATAGGATAAGAGGGGTACATTTCCACACGGTGCCCACCCCCAGAGCTCTGTATCTCCTCCCCTCCCCTGATAGCTTTCCTATTCTTTAATCCTCTGGGAGTAAAGACCCAAGATCATTGTGGTATGCAGAAGGTTGAAGGTCTGGTTTCTGTAATTGCTTCCCCGCTGAATGCTGAACATGGGCATTGACAGGTCCATCCATACTCCCAGCCTGGCTCTCTCTTTCCCTAGTGGGGCAGGGCTCTGGGGAAGCGGGGTTCCAAGACACATGGTGGGGTCCTCTACTCAGGGAAGTCAGGTTGGCATCATGGTAGCATCTGGAACCTGGTGGATGAAAATGTTAAGATAGAAAGCAGAACAAATTGTTGACTAATCCTGAATCTAAAGGCAAGAATATTGCAGATGAAGATTTGGGGTCTCCGTTTCGGAAAAAGCTAGTAGGTTTATTTTAGGTATATTCCAAAGGGCCCATGACTTCACTAGTCTTTGTCTTTGTCTGACATCTAATATGCAGGAGGACCCAGGTTATTGTCTGGGGAGATGGTGTCATAGTTGGGAAAAGAGCTATCAAGGAAGAAAGTAGCACCCAAATATGGAAAAAGGATTTAAATATTATTAACTGTAAACCCCATTGATTTGATCTGGGGCCCATATTCAGCACAGGAGCCTATGTAACCTCTGTATCCCTGTAGGTCTGAGCTCGCATTCTGTGGTCATGGTTAGGAACATTCTAGCCTGCACTAATTTTGGCATATGTCTCATTTTAAATAAAGACATGTAATATTTACATCCACAAATGCTTTATAGAGATGAGAACTAAGAGGTGTTGAATTGGTTTGCCACCCCAGGAACCTACACAGTTGAGTTGATGGCAAATTTTTGACATTTGTATTATACTGGGCATTTGTATTATATGAGCTAGAAATAAATTAGTGTTTTCATATCTTTTGAAAATATGCCTAGCAATGGTATTGCTGGATCATAAGGCATTTCCATTTTATTTAAGGACTCTTTATACCATTTTCCTTACATGGGTTAGCTGTGTATCAGAACTCCTTTTTCTCCACATCTTTGCCTCCACATCATTTCCTGTTTTGTTGATGTAGGTCACTCTCACAGCTGTAAGGTGGTATTTAATTGTGATCTTAATATTCATTTCTCTAAGGATAAGTGATGTGGAACATTTTTTCTCCATGTTTTCTTTAGAGAGTCCTCTACTCATATCTTTTGTCCACTTTTCTACTGTTGTTTTAGCTGTTTGCTTTTAAATTGTTGTTATAAATTCCTTGTTAGATATGTGATGTGCTCATATACCCTCCCAATTTCTAGTTTGCTATTTTATTTGTGGAGTTTTCTTTTGATGTGTAGAAGCTTTATAATCTGACATAGCACCATTTGCTTATTTTTGCTTTAATTTCCCTTGCCTATATTTTGAAACTCGGAACACATCCTGACATATTTTACCTATGCTTTCTTTTCCGTAGTTTGTAGTTTTAGTTCTAATATTCACATTTTAACTCATTTTAAGTTAATTTTGGTGTATGACATTAAACAATGATCTAGCTTCCTTTTTTTTCATGTGTCTGGCCAGTTTTCCCAGCCCCATTTGTTGAGGAGATTTTCTTTTTCCTGTCACTTTCAAGATCTTGTTAATGAAAATGGCACTCCAGACCAGGTTGACCCTCCAAGAAGACTATGTTCCATGAGAGAAAAATTTATTATAATCTAGATACTTTATACAGATGAAAAAGATGTTAGAAAAATAAACTACAGGGAGTCGGTAGTAGCACAGTGGGCTAATCACACATGGCATGAAGTGCAAGGACTGGCGTAAGGATCCCGGTTCGAGCCCCTGGCTCTCCACCTGCAGAGGAGTCATTTCACAAACAGTGAAGCAGGTCTGCAGGTGTCTATCTTTCTCTCCTCTCTCTGCCTTCCCCTCCTCTTTCCACTTCTCTGTCCTATCCAACAACGAAGACATCAATAACAACAACAATAACTACAACAATAAAACAACAAGGGCAACAAAAGGGAATAAATAAATATTAAAAAACAGAAAAATAAACTACAACATTAGTGATTATCTCTAGGTGGCAAGATTTGGCTTCCTCTTTATTTCAAAATTCATGCACCGAAGGCATGAATTATCATCTGACAAAGAGTAGGCACATAAGAAACAAAACCAAAAATTGTCCAGACATTTGATACTATGTAAATTGCATTTTTTATTTTTGTTTTTGACAAAGGTACTCAGAAAGTGAATTAAATGAATCAAACAACTCTGGAGAAATATTTTCTAATAGTGAAACAACTGGGTAATAACCATCTGACCCTATGACTAACCAGTGTAAAAGTTATTTCATGAGAAAGTAAAACACAGTGGTAATCCCTTTTTTCAATGTGCCTCTTTTTTAAAAAAAAATTATTTATTTATTATTGGATGAAGACCAAGGCAAATTGAGAGGGGAGGGAGAGAGATAGAGGAAAGAGACAGAGAGACACCTGCAGATCTGCTTCACTACTCATGAAGTTTTCCCTTTGCAGGTGGGGATTAGAGGCTTGAACCTGGGTCCTTGTGAATTATAGTGTGTGTGCTTAACCAGGTACACCACCACCTGGCCCCATAATCTTTTTTATGCCAAGGGACTCTATAGTTGGGAAATAGAACCGAAGATACACCAACCAGGCATAGACACAGATGATCCACCTCAAAGTTTCCTAGAGATAGTTTTTCACAAGACCTTTGCCTCAGTCAAGCACTGCTAGTCATAACTACCAGAAATGGCTTAGAACCAGCCTATTCCAAGGAGGGAAAATTGGAGGAAAGAGGTATATCAAATGAAATTTCAGCCATAACTCTTGGGGCCAGAATCTCAGGTGGAGGCTTTTCACAGAAGCTTGTATCTCCATGTTCTGAGAGTTCTGTCTGTTTCTCTATATCCTCTTTTCTCTGTGTGCTTGTTTTGTTCTTTCTCTCTCCCTGTCTGGAACCCAAGTTTGCCTAACTTCTTAGTTTTAAAGCCTAGGCACCTACTTGCCTACAAGAATTTATAGGACTCAGTTTGGGTCAGGCAGTTGCCCCGGTGATTATGAGACAATCAACATATGTGTTAGGAGGAAAAGGCATCCTCCCTTACACACACACACACACACACACACACACACACACACACCCCTGAACGAGGACATGCATTCAGGCTGTACCCACTCATTCCTTTCCTTGCAGCTATTGTCCACCTTTGGTTCACTCAGCTGTGCTGGGGTACAGTCTGACAGAAACCACATAGTGACACTCCAAGCATGTAGATCGGGACACAACACTTCCCACCTTTCAGTTCCCTCATGCTGGGGGGTGCGGGTGGGGGATCCTAGTTCCAGTACTTCCTGCTCTACCTCTTTCAGGCATATAACACTTCAATGGAACTGGAGAGAATTTGTGCTGGCATATTCCTTGAATAAATTTTCACTTTTGTTTGGAAATTTGCAGAACATGATTACACTGAAGTTGGTGTGTGTGTGTGTGTGTGTTTGTGTGTGTGTTACTATGTATAGCCAAGGGATAAAACAGAGATTTTCTATGCTTAATATGTACCATCAGATAATTAAATGAAATTTAAGATAATCTTTTGAGGGGCTGGGCAGTGGTGCACCCAGTTAAGCACACATAGTACTGTGCTCAAGAACCAGTGCAAGGATCCAAGTTTGAGCCCCCACTACCCACCAGCTGGGATCCGCTTTACAAGTGGTGAAGCAGGTCTGCAGGAGTTTTATCTTTCTATCTTCCCTTCCCCTCTCAAATTCTCTCTGTCCTATCAAATAAAAATAGTGTGTGGGGGGGAGACCATGTGTTGGCACCAAGTCCCAATGATAACCCTGAAAGCAAAAAAAAAATCTTTTGAAAGTTATTACTGAATAACTGATGGTTAATTAAAGGAAGATAAGAAGTTCTCCTCAAGGGAATTTTCATTTTAAAAATGTAGAAGCAATGGGATATTATAGGGTTGTATCTGGGAGGGGGTCTGGTGGGAGTGGGAGAAGTTGGGGATGGCTTCTCCTAGCCCTACTGAACCAGAATACCTGGCTCAGAGAAAGCAATCAGATTTTTTTTGAACTCTGAACCTACTCCTCATAACCTGGCTCATGGTTTTCTGGAATGTGCTTGTAATTGTCAGGTTTGGTCCCATATTAGACATAAAAGTCCATCTGTGTTTCAGGAATGCTGCAGGTCTCTTCTGTATTTATATCCCTTGCACACCCTGACTTTCTCTGCTCTCTGCCCCTCTCTTGTCTCTGACAATACTCTGGGCTGTCTCAGGGGTCCCTGCTTCCCCTTTCTCCCTGTAGAGAAAGCTCTCTTGATAGACATCATTTACTCTGTCTCCACTTCTTTGCCCTCTAATGATTCAAAATGTCTAAATTTCCTGTACCCCCAGCTGCCACTGATAGCTCTTTCTCCTGGTCCCCATCATCCTTTATACCCAATATAACTGGGCACACATTTCAAAATGACATTCCATTAGCCTTTGTGAAATGGAAAGGCATATTTTTCCTCTTGTAGTTGGAGGCCAACATATTTCCAATTGACCAAAGAGTACTATTTTAGACCTGTATAACTCCCCCAATAAAGTGTGTGTGTGTGTGTGTGTGTGTGTGTGTGTGTGTGTGTGTGTGTGTGTATAGGATATTCTTTGAGACACTGGGACTGCTCTTAGGTTTCCTGTTGTAGATTTTGCTATTTGTTTTATGCCACAAAATAACCCCAAGCTGATCCAGTTCATGGTGTTCAGTTAGGCTGGTTGACAGAACAATGGCAGGATATACTAATGGTAACATTACAGCTTGGGTGTAATTGATTGAATTAGCTCTGTCCAGGAAAGGGAGTTTTCAAAGACTGAATCTTTTCTAACTCAATGACCCTGAGAAGTTATTTGCTTGTTCTAGAATTTTGAATCTTATATTTTACATGTGATGTGACTTAGACAACTAACAGTTCAGAGGTGCCTTGGAAAATTTTAAAAGTCTAGGGGGAAAAGTTGTCTGGTTTGTTTTAGAGCTTTTTGACTAAGTGAACTGAAAAGGATTTGTATGAGCCAGGTTATTAAATGAAGACAAAAATCCCCAAGTAAAAAAGACCTTTATGGGAAAGTTACAATATAGAAAAAAAAATGACTATTTGTGCGTGGAGTTTAGGAGTTCTATGGTTGAGCCAGAAAACTGTTGGTATATAAGGATCAAGGAACTTGGAATAGCAAGTTAAAAAAAATCTTCAAAAGGATTTAGATGTTTTTATGCCAAGCAGGCAGAGACAGAATAAGGAATCCTCAGAGTGCAATATGTGATTGAAGAAATTATTGTGCTATTTCATCTTTGGATTAAACAGCTGCATACCATCGGGTATCTTGATAAGTTTCCAGAGTTCAGAAGATACCTTGGAAGAGAAAATATATAATTGAGAATCACTGGATAATTGTCAAGTCTGCACCAGATCACTCATTTTATATTACCCTTCCTGGAATAAGAAATTGTTATGGGTAGAAATTGGAGAGGAATGAGCATGTCTTCTGATGCTCTTGTAAAGGGTTTTGCTGAACATGTATTAGTGAGTGGGGCACGTACTGTAGTCTTGCTTCTCAATTACCCAGATGTCAGAATGACTTACATCTGTTGATAAACTTATGAACAGACTCATTCATTGAGTCTGGTTCTCAGGCTTGGTTGGATATTAGAGTCTCCAAAGGAACTATAAAATAATATTGTTAACTGAAGACTACTCCCAGGAATTCTAGTTTAATTGATCTGGAGTGTGACCTGGGTATTTGGATTCTTCAAAGCCTCTCCAGATGACCTACTATGCATCAAAATCTAAGTATTCCTCTATGGGATTTTCTTACTGTTTTAAACTGCCTTCACCAAATTTGCTTCCTTTGGTTGGATAGATTAGTCTTCACTTTAGCTTGGCCTTTCTGCTGAACAGTGTATTTATGTCAATCCAACTTAAAAACATTTAGAATATTCCAATGTATTCTTTAACTGCACATGTCTGTTTTATGCTAATGTAGATATTTCATAAGATTTTGATTTTGAGTTCAGTTGACTTTAGCCTCCACTGACACCATTACATGTTTTTCTCTTAAAGAATGGTTTCAATATAAATTTTGTTTTGGAAAAGAGCAAAATTTAGACTGACAGGGACCTGGAGGTCACATAGGTTCCTGTAGTAAATATGAATATACAGGAGCCTTGGGTCAGATCAATGTGGTAAATAGTTACTTGTATTTATGTATCTTTTCAAGTTTGGGAGCAACTTTCTGCCCTAATCTAGCTTTTAAGCTCTATTCTCTACTCTGATATCATCCATCACCCACCCAGACAATATTTCTTTCTTTTCTTTTCTTCTTTTTTTTACATTTTTTATTAGTGATTTAATATTGATTAACAAGATGGTAGGATAACAGAAGTACAATTCCATATAGTTCCCACTACCAGAGTTTCATGTCCCCTCCCTCCCATTGGAAGCTTCCCTATTCTTTATCCTTTAAATTAAAAAAAAAATTATTTATTCATTAGAGGGATAGGAGGAGAGAAAGAACCAGACATCACTCTGGTACATGTGCTGCCAGGGACTGAACTCAGGACCTCATGGTTGAGAGTCCAACACTTTATCTACTGGGCCACCTCCTGGACCACACCCTATTCTTCATCCTTCTGGGAGTATGGATCAAAGATCTTTATGGGGTGCAGAAGGTGGGAGGTCTGAGTTCTGTAATTGCTTCTGCGTTACATGGATGTTGGCAGATCAATCCACACCCCCAGCCTGTTTCTATCTTTTCCTAGTGGGGTAGTGCTTTGGGGAGGTGAGATTCCAGGACACACTGGTGAGGTTGTCTGCTCAGGGAAGTCAGGATGGTGTCATAGCAGTGTCTTCAATTTGGTGGTTGAAAGGTGGTAAGCTATAAAGCAGGACGAATTGTTTCATAAACAGGAACCCAAAGGTAGGAATAGAGCAGATAAAACTAGGGGTCTTTGTGTGGGAAGAAGCTAGGAAGTCTCTTTAAGGTATGTTCCAAGGGGTCCGTGACTTTAGTAATTTTTGCCCTAGCCTGATAGCTAACATGCAGGAGAACTAAAACTATTCTAGATAATATTTCTAGTTCACCTTCATGTTAGCTATCAAGCTTAAGGCCAAAATTACTAAAGTCATTGGCTCCTACAAATATACCCAAAATAGATATCCTAGCTTATTTCCACCCTAGAGTCCATACTCTCATTGGCTCTATTCCTACACGTTGGTCCCAATTTATTAAACATTTTGTTTGCCCTGGTTTATATGTTGCTGTCTTTCAGCCACCAAGTTCCAGAAATCCTATGATCACACCTGACCTCCCTGGGCAGATGATCTCACCAGTCTATCTAAGAACCTCACCTCTCCTGAGCCTTGCCTTTCTGAGGAAAGATAGAGAAAGGCTGGAAGTATGAATCAACTGACCAATGTTCTTGTCCAGTAGAGAAGCAATTATATACGCCAGAATTCTTTTCTTCTGCACCCTAAAAAGAATTGGTCCATACTCCTAGAGAGAGAAATATTAGGGGAAGATGGTCACAGTGTTCTGAACCCTGATTCCACCAGGACCTAGATCTTTTGTGATGAGGAACATTTGGTTTTGCACCATCACTGAGGAGGAAGAGATTCTGGAGAACACTTGAGGAAGTCAAGGGCTATTTCTGTTGTCTAAGAGGGAAGAAGAAAGCAGGAGGACAACTATTTGATAATTTCACTTATAAGTGGACTATAAAGAATTCAAAGACGTGAGCTTGGAAAAAGAAAAATGAAAAAAAAAGTATGTGTTGTCAATCCAAAACTACAACCTTGGGAGAGTAGTGGTGATTATCATTAGGGGATAGGGGGAATAGAACTTTAGTGGTGGGAGTGATATGGTATGATATTCATATTATTTTATAATCTTATAAATCACTAATAAAATATTATGAAGAAAAAGGGGATAATTTACAAAAAGGAATCTGATATTTTGAACAGGTAACAGTTTTTATCTTGACATAAAGGTACTGTGTGTGTGGGGGGGGTAGGGATAGATAGTATAATGGTTATACAAAGTGACACTCATGTCTGAGGTTGCAAGGTCCCAGGTTCAGTCCCCCATATCACCATAAGCCAGAGCTGATCAGTGCTCTGGCTAGAAAAAAAAAAAAAGCTATTGTGTGTTAGAGTGAATCCTAAGTGTATTAAGTTAATTATCCCCAAGTTTGGAGACCTAAGACTTTTCATAATTTTTAATCAATCTGGGGGTTTGTTGGGGAGTCTTGCTAATGTGAGTCAGGCCTGCCTGATTTCAGTTAGGCATGCTCATGTGTCTAAAGCCAGCTTTTGAGTTAGATACAGGCTAGTTGGTCTTGCATGACATCACTATTATGTCTGCTGGTTTTCCTTCAGTATGGAGGAGAAGAGTGGCTGGATCAGTGGTTAGTCATCCTCAGTGGGCTAGATTGGATTTACTCACTCACTTGATAGTCTCGGAATTCCAGGAGCAGCAAAAGTGCAGTCCTAATGTGTAAGAGAGCACTTTTCCAGTCTGTGCCATTTGTTGCTGTCCCTTTGGACAAAGCAAGCCACGTGGCCAACTTCAGAGCCCATGCAGAAAGTACTACCAAAGGACACAGATATCAAGAACAATGAACAAATTTGGATCATTACAACAGAATATCCACCAGGGTCCCTGCAACCTCATGCCACCAACTCTTCCAGCATTCTGAGTTACTTTCTCATTTTTTTTTTTTTTTGCCACCAGAGTTGTTGCTGCCTGCACTACAAATCCACCACTCCTGACAGTCATATCTTATTTTTTTCTTTTTTCTCTAATTATATTACATAAGACAGAGAGAAACTGAGAGGAGAGAGAAAGAGAGAGAGAGAGTCCTGCAGATCTGCTTTTAAAGGCTGTGAAGCCGACCCCCCGCAGGTGAGGAGTGGGGCACTCAAAGGGGATCCTTGGCTTGGTAATAATATGTGCTTAACCAGTGCGCCTTTAATTTAAAAAAGGAATGGCTGAAATCCTCATATTACAGACTTCGTATTATTCTTGAGAATCTAATGCTTTATCCACTATGCCACCTCCTGGACCCACCAACAGACTTTGTATTATTCTAGTATTTTTCTCCTTAGCACCATAGAAAGCCAGAGAGATCTCAAGTGAAGTGGTACAAGAAAGAGGCACTTAAAAAAAATTTTTTTTTAATTATCTTTATTTATTGGATAGAGACAGCCAGAAATCAAGAGGAAAGGGGTTGATAGGGAGAGAGACAGAGAGACACCTGCAGCCCTGCTTCACCCCTCATGAAGCTTTCCCTCTGCAGGTGGGGACCGGGGGCTCGAACCCGGGTCCTTGCGCATTGTAATACATGCGCTCAACCAGGTGCACCACCACCTGGCCCCAAGAGGCACTTTTTTCTATATAGAGATATAGAGGCAGAGAGACCACAGTACGGAAACTTCCTTCAAATCCCAGGCACCTGGGCTCAGATCTGAGTGGCACACATGGCAAAACAGCACACTATCCAAGTGAGCTATTTTACTAGCCCAGGGGCCACTTATTATCCTCTCCAACATTTCTTCATGCATTATCTTCTTTCTTAGAAATGTGATGGATGGTGTTTTTCACATCACCTCCACTAGTTGCTCTTCTCTTTCTTCAGTCATAAAGCTTCTGGCCTCAGATCACATGTTTGCTACAAAGAAGGAAAGGTAACTTTACTAGGGCATCATCTGACTTTACAACAGAATTATCTGAAGGAGATCACTACAGCCAAAGGGTCAAATTTAATCTTTCTTTTTTAAAAATAATTTTATTTATTTATGAGAAAGGAGGAGGGAGAAAGAACCAGATATCACTCTGGCACATGTGCTGCTGGGGATCAAACTCAGGACCTCATGCTTGCGAGTCCAAAGCTTTACCACTGTGCCACCTCCCAGACCACCAATTTTAACCTTTCTAAACACAGGACAAGGTTAAATGATGTGACCTCTGATATTATGCACTTAGAAGTACTGAGCCTCCGAGGGAAGTTGTCCCCAGTGGTTTCAGGTCTATTTCAGAGTGCCTGCTCTCCTTCAAACCTATTTTCAAAAAATGGGCTGATGAATACTTTCTAGACAAAGCTTAGTGACAGCTTCATTCACCCTTGGCCACATGACTGCTAAAGATCAGCTGGCCCCTGCAGCCCAGAGGCAAGGAGAAAATTACTAAGTGGGGACCTCAGTCCCAGAGGTGGTCACCCTTCAACAGTCAAGTGCCTTGTTGGTTGGCTTTGGCTTCTTAGAAGGCTGCATTAGCTCCAGGGTACCTGAACAAATAAAACTAACATTAAAAGGCACCTGTGAAATCCAGATTCAAACTCTTATGACTTTTTAAAAAATGATTTATTTATTTTTTATTATATGAGAAAGAGAGAGGCACCTGCATCATTGCTCCACCACCTGTGAAATTTCCCCCTGTAGGTGGGGGTTGGGGGAGGGCTTGAACCTGAGTCCTTGTGCATGGTGGCATGTGCTCTACCAGGTGTGCCATGGTCCCAATCAAGGAAGCAATACATATTTACATATATGTATGCATACATATACCCAAGCGCACACACTTACACACAGGTGAGTGTGTGTATGTGTTTGTGTCTAGATACAGTGGTGGTATCTTCTCAAAAATAGAATGTTGATAACTGATGTCTCTCATAGAAGTTGAAAGACAAGAACAGAAGGGAAAACATTAAGCAGAATTTGAACTGAAGCTGGTGTATTGGGTGTGGGGGGGTGTTCAGGTCCTGGAACATGATGGCAGAGGATCTAGTGAGGGTTGACTTGTTACGCAGAAAACTGGGAGATGTTACACAAGTAGTAACTACTGTATTTTACTGTCAACTGTAAACCATTAATCCTCCAATAAAGAAAAAATTTAAAAATATTTTATTTATTAATTAAGGAAAAAGATAGGAGGAAAGAGAGAGAACCAGACATCACTCTGGTACATGTGCTCCCAGGGATTGAACTCAGGTCTTCATACTTGACAGTCCAATGCTTCATCTACTGCACCACCTCCCAGACCACCTCCAATAAAGAAATTATAAAAAAGATAAATGACATAATAAAAACACAAACTAAGTTGCAAAAAAGAAAGAAAGGGAAAAAAAAGGAAATACTCTCCTGTTTATGGTGCTTGTGCAAAAACATGCACCTGCTAAATCTTGTTAAGAAGATAAAAACTACACAAAACACAGTTGAGGTGCATTGTGCAAAATAACTGAATTAAGCACTTTAAATTGCTAATATCATGTAGCACTTTAAAAAATGATAGGAGAACTGCCCCAGATGAAAAGAGATTGGATAGTCATGAAAAGTAAATCTCTTGCCATCCTTGGTTTGAAAAAGCTGAAAGTATATTGTTGGGGAGATCTGGGAAAATTTGAATATAAACTACATAGCTGAAGTTTTAAAATTGACATTGGCCTCCAAAGGTGTGCTGAATGCAGTGTACATTTGGTGGTACGTAGAATATTCTTACTTTTAAGACTGCATACTTAAATATTTAAGGATTAACTCATGGTATCTGTGACTTACATTTAATTAGTTACAGTAAAACAAACAACAAGCAAATGTAGGGAAATGCTAACAGTTGTTGACTCTAGGCTATTAGTCTATGGGTATTTTTGTTCTATTTCAAATTCTAATAAGCTAAAAAGTTGTAGAAAATCTTTTGGATATTTACACTAAAATGGAAACACTTTTATTCTATTCAATATACCATGGTCTGAATTTTCTGAGTTTGATTTTCAAGCGAAAAAAAAAAAAAACTAGAACAAGAGAAAATCCCTGAGATTTTCTCAGACTATGTATCACTCAGTCTTCGGGTACCAATTGGCCCTCAAGAGGCTGGGGTAGGAGACAAATAAACAAACAAGAACCCACGAATCTCACCCTGTCACTCCCAGGAATACTTTTCTGCTTAAAGTCAGGACTTCTTATCATGAACAAACCACCAGGTTTAAGAACTCATTTGGCCTTTGAAATCAATTTTGCCACCACAGGACCCTGACTCTTCCCGCTACTGCCCTTGCTGGGAATGTTTGGGGGTCATGTTTCTGTGCTCTCCCCAGGAGGAAATGGTTCTGAGATGATAGTTCTGAATTCAATTCCAGCATAGTTATCTTATTTATGGTAATATTTAGTTGTTGTCTTAAAGTAGGAATAGTAGTATGCTATAGATTTTCCTCTCTGACAGGAAAACTATCAGGCTTTGTATGCTAACAAAATGAGGTAGAGGGGACACCTCTGAACTGGTTTTTAGACACACATTGATAGTCTTATGGAGGGAAAGAAATGTGTAGGAGAGGGCTGTTGATGGCAATGCAAACTAGTGCAGTCGCTATGGAAAATAGTAATGTGAATACTTCAGAAAATACAAATGAAAATACCTTATGATCCAGCATTACCACTCTTATGCATTTATCCAAAAGACATGAAAGCACTAGTTCAAAGGGACACATATACCTCTATGTTCATAACTGCATTATTCTAACAGATAATATAAGAAAACAATCTAAATAACAATGGCAAATGACTGGATAAAGAAGTGATGGGGGTATCTACCACATGGGGTACTACTACTCTGCAGTTAGCATACAATATTGTGTCCTTTGGGACAAAATGGATGGAACTGGATGTAATTATGCTTAGTGAAGTAAGCAAGGAGGTGAAATTCAATGACCAGATGGTTTTCCTCATCTGTGAAATGTAGAAGATTGAAACACATGAACCTGCAAAGAAAAATAATAGCCAGGAAGTAGTAATAGGTGTAGGTGTGACTTAGAAAGGAAGTAAAGGCAGAACTATAGAAAAAAAGGGGGGGGAAATATGTATATATATGAAATCACCCTATATCTATATTGCAGTTTCTGCTGAAGGTGGAGAACTATGATGGTGGGAATGATGTGGAATCATACCCCTATTATCTTATATTTTTGTAAATCATGTTAAATCACTAATAAAAGATAAAAAAAAACTTAGCCATCCTGTCTTTAAGACTTTGAGTGAACTATGATGATTTTGGGGGGGTGGGTAAGGGTATGGAAATCTGGTGACAGGTGTGGTGTGGAACGATGCCCCCGTTCTAATCACTATTAAATTACTAATGAAAAATGGTAAGAAAAAACAAAAAGTATAGTGGACAGGAGGACACTTCTGACTAATGTGGAGGTGTAAGACAGTTTGGTGTGTTCTGGAAGTCGGAGAGTAGGCTGGGAGGCAGAGGATCTTATAGAAAGATAGCTCTGAAGAGGTGTTTAACAGAGAGAATACAATGTTACCTGGCAAATTAAGGAGTTTGGACTTTATTCTTTAGGATAGTAGCTTTCCAGTTCTGTTGTTTGTGAATCATTTATTGGATGACATTAATCTGAAGGATCACTGATTATAGGCAGATTAAGAAGAAACAATCCAACACAATCTTAAAATAATACACTAAAGCATAGTTTTTCTATTTTTTGCTGGTGATTTAATGATTTATAAGATTATGATTATAGAGTTAAAGTTCCACACTACGCCCACCACCATGAATACCCCTACCCCACCGCTACACGACAACTACCACAGTTCTGACAACGTCTTAGAGACAGTTTGGTCACTTTTTTTTATTCTTCAAGTTCAGGTATTTCAGATTCCTATATTCCACACATGACAAAAAGCATCTAGCAGTTGTTTTTTACATCCTTACTTATGAAGCGCAAGTTTTAAAAGTAAAAATGATCGCTTCATTATCAGGGACATAATATTTTCTGTGTTCTGATCAAAGTTTAAGGATAGAACATGTGTGCTGGCCCCTATAGGACCTTGCCCTCAACTTGGATCAACAATGGTAGAGAATGTTCCGTCCTCCGAAGGGAGGATAGACAACATACTTTATGTTCCACCTAAGGAAGATAGGTCCTGAAATTGGGGAAGCTTGGAACGTTCCTACTCATGACCACAGAATGTGAGCTCAGATCTACAGGGATGTAGAGGTCACATAGGCTTCTAGGCTGAATATGGGCCCCAGATCACATCAAATCAACAGGGTTTACAGTCAACTAAATTTATACACCTTTTCCATATTTGGGAGCTACTTGCTTCCCTGATCCAGCTTTCTGGTCCTTTTTCAGGCCATAACATCATTTCCCCAGACAATAACTTGAATCCACCTGCATATCATATGTCAGGCTCAGGGAAAGAAAGAAAGAAAGAGAGAAAGAAAGAAAGAAAGATAGAAAGAAGGAAAGAAAGAAAGAAAGAACTAGTATAGCCTCAGGACCTTTGGAATAGAACTAAAATAGGCTTACTAGCTATCTACAAAATGGAGACCCTCCCAACTCTTCATCTGTACTATTCCAGCCTTCAGGTTCGTGATTAATCAACACTTTGTTTGGCTTTATATGTTAACTCTCTTTTCAGCTACCAGGTTCAAGATGCTAGCATGATGCCAACCAAACTTCCCTGGACAGACAACCCCACCAATATGTCCTGGAACTCCAGTTCCCCAGAACCCCACCCCATTAGGGAAAGAGAGAGGCAGGCTGGGAGTCTGGATCAACCTGTCAATGCCCGTGTTCAATAAGGAAGAAATTACAGAAGCCAGACTTTCCCACCTTCTGCATCCCACAATGACCTTGGGTCCATACTCCCAGAGGGTTAAAGAATAGAAAAGCTATTAAGGGAGGGGATGGGATGCGAAGTTTTGGTGGTGGGAATTGTGTGGAATTGTACCTCTTTTATCTTATGGTTTTGTCAGTGTTTCATATACATACGTATATATAGTGTGTGTTATAATGTCTGTTAATGTCTTTTCTTAATCTTTCTAAAATTAGAAATTCCTGGCTTCTAAGGTCAGACAAGATTGGGTGTGTTCAGGGTAGTATGGCCATAGACATAAAATTAGAAATTTCTAAATCACAATGTGTACTAGGAATGGCAGCCAGTTCTTGAATGATGTTTGAGATGTTTCAGCCCAACTTATTTGAGCTGAACAAAAGCAGACATTATGAAGGATTCTCCCAGAAGACCAAATTCAGCAATTAGTTGGACTTGAAGTCAACTAGAACATCAGACTTGAAAATTGGAAAGCGAAATGCTTCAACCTGGAGGGAGCTATAAATAGATTATTAACCATTCTATTTGAATCCAGTTCCAGATTATTCTTCACATTCTCTCACAGCATTGGGATGTGGTTCTAAAATACAAATAATAGTATGCTGATGCTTTGCTTCTCTGACAAGGAAAGAAAATCATCACGAATTGACAAAGAATCAAAAGCTGAAGGACTGAGCCATTTGTACCTGTCAATTTACAGCACTTATTTTTTTTCAGCTCATCAAAGACATTTATTGCTCATGTGAGTTTTACAGTCAGATTGCTGAAGACAAACCTGAGTCAGTGTGACTCTTGGTTCAGTGTAACTTAATTTGTTTTCTGATCATTCATTTTTGGATTTTGGCTTCAGCTTAGAAAATATTTTTATAAAACCTAGGGGCTGCAAGTGCTTTCAAAGTGTTGACAGTCAATTGTGATTTCATTAGTTCTCAACTAATGTGCTCTCTACCCTTTATTTTATTATTATTTTTTCAGTTTCTTTATTGGGGGATTAATGGCTTACAGTTGATAACAAAATACAATAGTTTATACATGCATAACATTTCCCAGATTTCCACATAATAATACACCCCCCACTAGGTCCTCTTCTGCCACTATGCTCCAGGACCTGAACTCTCTCCCATACGCCGTTTGGTGTGCAATATACCAACTCCAGTCCAAGTTTTGCTTACTGTTTTCCCTTTTGATCTTGTTTTTCAACTTCTGCCTATGAGTAAGATCATCCCATATTCATCCTTTTGTTTCTGACTTTTCTCACTTAGCATTTCTTCAAGCCCCATCCAAGACGGCGTTAAGAAGGTGAAATCACCATTTTTAATAGCTGTGTAGTATTCTATTGTCTATATAGACCACTACTTACTCAGACACTTGTCTATTTTGGACACCTGGGTTGCTTCCAGGTTTTGGCTATTACAAATTGTGCTGCTATAAACATAGGTATACACAAATCCTGTTGGACGGATAAGTTTGGTTCCTTAGGGTATATTCCCAGAAGAGGAATTGCAGGGTCATAGGGTAGGTCCACTTCTAGCCTTCTGAGGTTTCTCCAGACTGCTCTCTACAGGGGATCTCTACCCTTTATTAACACAAGATAGTTAAGTCACTATAAAATATTCTTCTGTTTTGAAGTTACATTGTGATAGATGATAGGTGAATTTTTTATTATTATTTTTTTAAGATAGAGTCAAAGATGTAGAGGTACAGAGGAAAAAAAAAGACCATAGCACTGAAACTTCCTACAATGTAGTGGGGGGCTGGGCTTGAACCTGGCACAGGCTATGCACCAGGTTCAAGCCCAGCCTATGGGCTTGCTTGCTTCCTTCCTTCCTTTCTTCCTTTCTTCCTTCCTTCATCTCTTTCTTTCTTTCTTTCTTTCTTTCTTTCTTTCTTTCTTTCTTTCATCCTTCCTTCCTTCCTTCCTTCCTTCCTTTCTTTCTTTCTTGCTCCTCTCCTCTTCTTTTCTTTTCTTTTTTTTTTTTTAGCTCGCAGAATGATTGTGCTATCTACCCAGCCCATGAATTTTTGAACACCAAAAACAAACAAAACTAGATTTATTTTACTGAGCACTTGTCAGAATATTTTAACTTGTGCATCTCTGTCTTTATTCAATGCTGAGAAGTTCTCAGCTGTTCTCTCTTCAACAGTGCTTTGGCACTATTTTTCTTTTTTTGTTGTCTTCTTTCTACTTTGAGTTTATGTTGTTGTGTCTATTTTTCCTCACCCACACCTTCTCTTGAGAGCTTGTTTGGAGGTTCTAGCAGGGGAGCACAGCTACTCATATACCATTGACTGAAGACCAGTCTGTCTCTATTCTCTGGGGAAGGTTATCCTCTAGCGCTCAGCTTCTGGAGGGACACACGTGGAGTGGTGAGAGAGGAAGGCGACGCCCGCCTAGCTAGCCTGATCACCTGAATCAACCCTGGCGATCATGGGTTGACAGCCAGATCACCCTCATATCCAACCCAAACACTTTCTTATGCTGTTCTTTCTTTCTAGAATGTCCTTCTCACCAAACACGCTGCCCCTTTCCTGCAAGATTCAACATGAATAGCTCCTCTTCTGTGAAACTTTCTTTTGGTTCGTAAGTGGGTATATCAGGCTCTCAGGGGAAAAATGCCCTGAGTCCAGGCTGGTATCTTCTGTTCCTTTGTGTTTCTTCAAAGTGTTGACAATCAATTGCAATTTACATTAGTTCTCATAACTAATTTACTCTCTACCCTTTATTTGATTATTATTTTAAAATTTTCTTTATTGGGGGTTAATGGTTTAAAGTCGACAGCAAAACTATTATAATAGTTTGTACATGCATAACATTTCCGGGTTTTCCGAATAACAATACAACCCCCACTAGGTCCTCCTCTGCCACCATGTCCCACCTCAGTGTCTTTTCCTTTGGTGCAATACACCAACTCCAGTCCAAATTCTGCTTTGTGTTTTCCCTTCTGATCTTGTTTTTCAACTTTTGTCTATGAGTGAGATCATCCCATCCCAGGCACAGTGCAGAGCACAGGTAACTCATACCATCAGTTGGGGTGTTGGAAGATCACCAGAGAGAAGGAAAATAGAACTTTGGTTCAGTCCAGAGAAGTGAAGAGGAACAGCAGGAAACACTGGCCTTGGATAACACATTGCGACAGGACAGATGAAGATAGAAATGCTGTAAGCAAACAGGGAGTGCTAGCTCATAAATAATGATAACCATCAGCAGCTAGTATTAATTAAGTTTTTAGTGTGTCATGCTCTTGAATTTGTTGTTTGAGCTTTTTCTCAAGACAGCAGCATGAGGGAAGCAACGTGAGTTTCCTTTTCCAGTTAAGGGTGCTGAGGCTTGGAGCAGTGGGTGATGTGCTCGGAGCAGTAGAGTAGATACAAGCAGTGAGCAGCTCAGTGGGGCAGGAGCCCAGGTCTTGCTGACTTCAGAAGCCCAGGTCTGGCTGACTTCAGAGTGCCCTCAGCTAACCACTGTGTTCCAAACTTTTCCAAAAGGCAAAGGCTGCAACATAAGGAGTTGCTTAGTGACCACTAAACATTTTGACTGTGTTGTTTGGCCAGTGTCACAACTAGAATTTGCTTTTGTCCCGAAAATATGATGTTTGTGGCAACTGGGTCATCTTGTAGCCTGGTCAGCTCTTAAACCAAAATCACTCTGGGCTTCAACTTACATAACTGAAAACTTCAAAGAGTGGGAGGTGTTAATTGTATTTACATTTGAGGTATTATTTAAAATTCACCGAGGAATGTGGGAACATTCTTAAATTTCCCAAATAATTTACAAATGTCTTAAATGTCAATGTGTAAAAACAAATCCAGTGATATATGAAGAATCCATGTTTCTACCTTTATATATGGGTGGGGGATTCCAAAAAGCTTGTAAAAACCAATTATTATGGGATAAGTCTGACAAACCTGCCAGATTTTTCTGGTCATAAACATTTTGTGTTGGCTTGATGTACCTTGTCTGGTATTTTGAAGAGCTGTGATTTTTTCCCCCCTTTCTTTCTTTCTTTCTTTCTTTCTTTCTTTCTTTCTTTCTTTCTTTCTTTCTTTCTCTCTTCCTTCCTCCTCCTCCTCCTTTTCCTCATTCTTCCTTTTAATGTGCACCAGTGTTGTTGCTGGGGCTTGGTAATGGCATTATAAATCCACCAGTCCTGGCAGCCATTTTTTCCTTTTTTTTTTTTTTCCTTAACTTTTATTAGGACAGAGAAATTGAGAAAAGAGAGGATGAGGAGATAGAGGGAGAGAAAGATTTACACCTGCAGGCCTGCTTCATTGCTAGCTAATGAATCTCCTGCAAATGAGGTTAGGAGTTCCAGCCTGGTCCTTGGTAATATGTGTGCCACAGCCCAGCCCTCAAGAGCTGTGTTTCAGAGTAAAGTCTCATAATACTTTTTGTTTGTTTGTTTTTCTAATCTGTGGGCAATTTCATCAGATTTTGTGTTTACTGAAATAGTGGCTTTACCATCCTCCTTTCCCCAGGAGCTCTCTTAAATCATTTTTGGAGTTCGGTGGAAGAGAAAATATCTTTGTAATTATTTGTTCTCTGTCAATTCACTTTGCAAACATGTGTGCAGAGCCCTTAGAGAATAATTTTATTGAGTATGATGAGCATCTAGGAGATGTTATAATCACATAATGAAGACATTTTCACATCATTACAGTTTCTTTCAAAAAACTACTCACACTTATTACGTATGCACAACCTAGCCAGCATTTTAGATAAAAAATCAGAAAAGAGGGAGAAATGGAAGAACATACAAACATAATCAGTGTTTATTCAAACCCAAAATGCCACGGTACAGCCCTTCTGCCATTATAAATTACAAGGGATTTCAAGAAAGCATAATATTCTCTTTTGAGAGCTGTAGGAATTAGTTTTATTTCCATTACCCAGGTTGAAGTTTAATGAAAAATCTTTCTATGACTTGATAAAATCAGATTCTTGGAGTTTCAAGGTGGGAGGAACACTCAAACACCTTTTTGTAATCTATGTCTTTTATAGGTAAGTGAAATGAAACCCACAGAGGGCGAGTGACCTAAGATCTTATACTTGTTTAGTACAAGTGCTTGGCTGGACTCCATATGTGTGAATTCATTCCTCCGGGCTTTCCCCATGATCAAGCCAAAAGTCCAGTGAAGAGCAGCTCCTAGGTGCAGAGTGGCAGTGCACCTGGTTGACTGTACTCATTACCATATGTAAGGATCCAGGCTCAAACCCTCCCCACCTGCTGGAGGGAAGTTTCACAAGTGGTGAAGCAGTTCTGCAAGTGTCTCTCTCCTCTCTATCCCCCCTTTTCTCTCAATTTCTCTCTGTTTTATCATGTAGGTGCTGAGCCCCAGCAATAATCTGGAGGCAATTAGTAGTAGAAGGAGGGGAATGGGGAGGAAGAAGAGGGGGGAGGGGAAGGAGAGGAGAAAGATAATGGGAATAAGAAGATGGAGAAGAAAAAGAAGTAAAAGCTGCTCCTGGTGGCAAGGAAGCAGAATCAATGAGAGTTCCAAGTGCCCAAAGTAGAACCAGCTACTTAGAGCTACTCCATGCTCACGTTAGACGAGCAGGCCACTTCAGTCGGTCCTCCTTGACTGGTTTGCCTCCCTTCCCCCATACTCAGGGCATGATTTTCTAGATGGAGGGGTGTATAACTCAAATCACGTCAAGCAGGGTCCCCTGAGTCAAACTCAGGACTTCTGGTTGAGTCTTGGAGGGCAAAAGACTGTTTTCTAGGAGATCTGGTGTCATAATGAGGTGAAACTTAGGAATGAGGTGCACACGGAAGAAAACAGAGCTGAGGAAAAAAGAAAGTTTTGATAGCTGTATGCTTGAAGTCAGATTCACCCTGAATTTTTTAAATTTATTTTTTAAAAAAGGAGACATAAACAAAAACCATAGGATAAGAGGGGTACAAATTCACACAATTCCCACAACCTGATTGATCTCTGTATCCCATCCCCTCCCCTGATAGCTTTCCTATTATTTAACCCTCTGGGAGTATGGACCCAAGGTCATTGTGGGATGCAGAAGGGTGAAAGTCTGGCTTCTGTAATTTCTTCCCTGCTGAACATGGATGTTGACTGGTCGATCCATACTGCCAGCCTGCCTCTCACTTAACCCTAACCCTGAATTTTTATAGTATAAACCAAAAATTTTCTTTCCATCTCTCTCTCTCCCTCTCCCTCTTTTTTTCTCTCTTTCTCTCTCATTCTCTCCCCCCAAATTCTCACTCTCATAAAAGAAATAAATCTTTTTTAAAAAATCAAGAAATCCCCCAAATTTTCTTTGTTTTGTATTTTCTGGTAGTTGCAATGAAATAAGTCTCAAATGATACTAGTTCTTTTAAAATATTTTTGAATTTATAGCTTTATTTGTTATTAATAGTATATTACAAGGTTGTAAGATTACAGTGTAGCTCCACACCACACCCACCACCAGTATCCCCACCCTCCTACCTCCCAAAGATAACCACTCTAGTCCTATAAACAGTTTGCTTGCTTCTGTTTTATTTTGGGGGGGGGCAAGTTCATGTAAGTCAGATCTCTAGATTCCACATATGAGTGAAACCAGCTGGTAGTTGTCTTTCATCTCTTTACTTATTTTGCTAAGCATAATCACCTACAACTCCATCCACTTTGCCCCAAAGGGCACAATATCCTCTTTTTTGATTGTGGAATAGTATTCTATGGAATATATATCCCATAATTTCTTTATCCAGTCATCCATTGATGAGCATTTAGGTTGCTTCCATTCTTTGGCTATTGTGAATAATGAAGCTATGAACGTAGAGATGCATATGACTCTTTTAATTATTGTTTGAGTGTCCACTAGATAAATGCCTAAGAGTGGTATTGCTGGGTCATAAAGTAATTCCATTTTTATTTATTTATTTTAATTTCTTTATTGGGAAATTAATCTTTTATATTCGAGAGTAAATACAATAGTTTGTACATGCATAACATTCCCCAATTTTCCATATAACAATATAACCCCCACTAGGTCCTCTGTCATCCTTTTGGTCCTGTATTCTTCCCTCCACCTACTCCAAAGTCTTTTACTTTGGTGCAATTCGCCAACTCCAGTTCAGGTTCTACTTGTGTTTTCTCTTCTGACCTTGTTTTCAACTTCTGCCCAAGAGTGACATCATCCTATATTCATCCTTCCGTATCTGATTTATTTCACTTAACATGAATTTTTCTCTTTTTTTTTGTAGTATGTATTGCTTCTTTTAAAAAAATTTTTATTTATAAAAAGGAAACATTGAATAAACCATAGATAAAAGGGGTAAAAATTCCCACAATTCCCACAACCAGAACTCTGTATCCCATCCCCTCCCCTGATAGCTTTCCTATGCTTTAACCCTCTGGGAGTATGGACCCAATGTCATTGTGGGATGCAGAAGATGGCTTCTGTGATTGCTTCCCGGCTGAACATGGGCATTGACAGGTCGGTCCATACTCCCAGTCTGCCTCTCTCTTTCCGTAGTGGGGAAGGGCTCTGGGGAAGCAGAGCTACAGGACACACTGGTGGGGTTGTCTGTCCAGGGAAGTTTGGTTGGCATAATGCTAGCATCTGGAACCTGGTAGCTGAAAAGAGAGTTAACATACAAAGCCAAACACATTGTTGAGCAATCATGGACCTAAAGGCTGGAATAGTGCAGATGAAGAGTTGGGGGGGGGGGGGTCTCCGTTTTTGTAGATACTAGTAGAGATATTTTAGTTCTATTCCAAAGGGCCTATGGCTATACTAGTTTTTTTTTTTTTCTTTTTGCCTGAGCCTGAAATCTGATATGAGGTGGATCCTAATTATTGTCTGGGGAGATGATGATGTCATGGCTGGCAGAAGGACCAGAAAGCTGGAACAGGGAAGAGAGTAGCTCCCTAATATGGGAAAGGTGTATAAATATCGTTGACTGTGAACCCCATCGATTTGATGTGATCTGGGACCCATATTCACCTTAGAAGCCTATGTGACCTCTGCATCCCTGTAGATCTGAGCTCACATTCTGTGGTCATAAGTAGGAACGCTCCAAGCTGCCCCAATATCAGGACCCATCTTCCACAGGTGTAGCATAAAGTACATTGTCCAGCTTCCATTTGGAGGATGGAACATTCTCTACCATTGTTGATCCAAGTTGAGGGCAAGGTCCTATGGGGCCCACAAAGGGGTCTATCATGTTGTTCTTGATAGAAATGACCAGTAACAATGGAGAGAGAGATTTATTCAAGGTCTAGGCCCAACATGAATTTTTCAGGCTCCAGCCAAGATTAGCTGAAAACGATGAAGTCACTGTCTTTAATAGCTGAGTAGTATTCCATTGTGCATATATACCACAACTTGCTCAGCCACTCATCTGTTGTTGGACACCTGGGTTGCTTCCAGGTTTTGGCTATTACAGATTGTGCTGCCAAGAACATATGTGTACACAGATCTTTTTGGATGGGTGTGTTGGGTTCCTTAGGATATATTCCCAGGAGAGGAATTGCAGGATCATAGGGTAGGTCCATTTCTAGCCTTCTGAGAGTTCTCCAGACTGTTCTCCACAGAAGTTGGACCAATTGACATTCCCACCAGCAGTACAGGAGGGTTCCTTTGACCCCACACCCTCTCCAGCATTTGCTGCTGTTGTTGCCTTTTCTGATGTATGACATTCTCACAGGAGTGAAGTGGTATCTCGTTGTCTTTATTTGCATTTCTTTCACAACCAAAGACTTGGAGCACTTTTTCATGTGTTTCTCAGCCTTTTGGATCTCTTCTGTGGTGAATATTCTGTCCATGTCCTTCACCCAATTTTTGGATGGGTTCATTTGTTTTCTTGTTGTTGAGTTTGGCAAGCTCTTTATATATTTTGGTTAATAGCCTCTTGTCTGTTGTATGGCATGTAAATATCTTCTCCCATTCTGTGAGGGGTCTCTTGGTTTGGGTAGTGGTTTCTTTTGCTGTGCAGAAGCTTTTTAATTTTATGTAGTCCCATAGGTTTATGCTTGCCTTAGTCTTCTTTGTAACTGGATTTGCTTCATTGAAGATGTCTTTAAAATTGATGCGGAAGACAGTTCTGCCAATATTTTCCTCTAAGTATTTGATAGTTTGTGGTCTAACATCCACGTCCTTGATCCACTTGGAATTTACTTTTGTATTTGGTGAAATACAGTGATTCAGTTTCATTCTTCTGCATGTTTCAACACATTTTTTCCAACACCATTTGTTGAAGAGACTCTGCTTTCCCCATTTAATAGTCTGGGCACCTTTGTCAAAGATTAGATGCCCATAGGTGTGGGGGCTTACTTCTGGGCTCTCAATTCTATTCCACTGGTCAGTGTGTATATTCATGTTCCAGTATCAAGCAGTTTTGGCCCTATAATACAACTTGAGATCTGGGAGTGTGTTGCCTCCAGTTCTTTCTTTCTTCTCAAAATTGTTTTGGCAATTCTAGGTCTTTTCTGGTTCCAGATAAACATTTGTAGCATTTGTTCTATTCTCCTAAAAAATGTGCTTGGGATCTTGATGGGGATAGCATTAAATTTGTATATGGCTCTGGGTAGTATATTCATTTTAATGATGTTAATTCTTCCAACCCATGAACATGGAATATCTTTCCATTTCTTTGTGTCTTTTTCAATTTCCTTGAGTAGTGACTCATAATTTTCAGTATACAAGTCTTTCACTTCTTTGGTTAGGTTTATTCCTAGATATTTTATTGTTTTTGTTGCTATAGTAAAAGGAATTGATTTCTGGATTTTATCTTCTTCTAGCTTAGTGTTTGCATAGAGGAATGCCACTGATTTTTGAATGTTAATTTTGTAGCCTGACACCTTACTGTATTGCCTGATGATTTCCAAAAGCTTCTTGCTGGATTCCTTAGGTTTTTCCATGTATACTATCATGTCATCTGCAAGTAGGGAGAGTTTGACTTCTTCTCTTGCAACTTGTATCCCTTTGATTTCTTGCTCCTGCCTGATTGCTATGGCAAGAGCTTCCAACACTATGTTGAGTAGTAATGGTTATAGTGGGCAGCCCTGTCTAGTACCTAATCTGAGTGGAAATGCTTCCAGTTCACCATTGAGTATGATGTTGTCTGTAGGTTAGTTATATGTAGACTCCACTGTCTTCAGGAATTTTCCATCTATTCCCATTTTTTGTAGTGTTTTCATCTTAAAGGGATGTTGGATTTCATCAAAGGCTTTCTCTGCATCTATTGATATGACCATGTGTTTTTTGGTCTTGCTTTTTTTTGATGTGGTGGATCACATTGATTGATTTATGTATATTAAACCAACCTTGCATCCCTGGGATAAACCCCACTTGGTCATGATGAACCATCTTTTTAATCTACTGCTGTATCCAGTTTGTTAGAATTTTGTTCAATATTTTAGCATCTATGTTTATCAGAGATATTGGTGTGTAGTTTTCTTTTTTGGTTGAGCTTCTGTCTGCCTGACACCTTACTGTATTGCCTGATGATTTCCAAAAGCTTCTTTCTGGATTCCTTAGGTTTTTCCACTGAATATGGGCATTGACAAGTGGATCTATACTCCCAGCCTGTCTCTCTCTTTCCCTAGTGGGGCAGGGCTTTGGGGAAGCAGAGCTCCAGGACACATTGGTGGGGTTGTCTGTCCAAGGAAGTCTGTTTGGCATCATGCTTGCATCTGGAACCTGGTGGCTGAAAAGAGAGTTAATATATAAAGCCAAACAAATTGTTGACTAATCAAGACCCTAAAGGCTGGATTAGTGCAGATGAAGAGTTGGGGTGTCTCCGTTTTGTAGATAGCTAGTAGTCCTATTTTAGTTCTATTCCAAAGGGCCTGTGACTATACTATTTTTTTTCCCCTGGGCCTGACATCTGAAATGTAGGTGGATCCAAGTTATTATCTGGGGAGATGATGTCATGGCTGGGAAAAGAACCAGAATGCTGGATCAGGGAAGAAAATATCTCCCAAATATGGGAAAGGGGTACAAGTATTGTTGACTATAAACCCTATCGATTTGATGTGCTCAATTTTTGTAGTCCTCTCTTCATCTGATGACCTTGGATTTTCTCCCAGTTGTTTAAGTGTTTAGTGTCATTTATTGTACTCAACCAGAATTAGGTTTTTATGATCTGTCTTCTTTGGGCCTTTCTCATAGCCCAGATTCTTATCACAAAGGTTGGATGAAGTGATTCATAATAGTGTTATGCAGGATCTGAGCAGTGAACCCCATAAAGTGCATACTTGGCCAAGAGAAAGAACCAGGGTTCAGATCTCTCATCCTTATCTCCAGAAGGGAAGCTTCACTAGCTGTTGAACAGTGCTGCGGGTGTCTTTCCTTAGCTCTCTCCTCCTCTTTTCACCCACCTTTTTGTCATATCCTCTACAAAAATAAATAAATAAATAAATATGACTGCTAGGAACAGTGAAATCTTTCTGTAGGCAACAAGTCCCAAATGGTAATCAATCAATCAATCAGTCAATCAATCAATCAAATAAAAATCAGTGCTATGCAGTGGAAATATAAGGTAGATCATGTATACCATTATTTTTTCTATTATAGTCTCTATTTATAAAAATAGTAGTTGTGTTAAAATATCTTTTAAAAAGAATGAAAAAGCAAAGAATCAAGCTCTTCCCTGAAACCTCTAGAAGGAACAGAGAGCCCTGCCAACATCTTAATTTTGGTTTTGACCTCTGGAAATGTAAAAGATTACATGTGAGTTGTTTTAAGTCACTACAGTCACAGTAATTTGTTACAGAAACAATAGAAACGATAGCTCTGCTCAGTGATTTGACCACGATCTGTTCCCTTGGTGGTTTTAGATGGAAATCAATTTCCACTACAATAAGATCACTCATTTTGACATTGGGAAATTCAGTACCATATGTGACTGATTTATGCAAATTATTCCTGCGCTCCCCTTTGTCCTGTGGTTGCAACTTAAGGAAAATTCACTGGCACAGCTCTCATCACCCCACCAAAGTTTTCACAGTACAAGGAAATAAGGTGAATCTTTCTATTCTGTCTTCTTTTTGGGGAAATGGCCTCCATTGTTAAAATTCAATCAGGTTACCAATTTGAAGTTTTAAGTACTTAGACTGAAGGAATATGTATTCAGAACTGTGGTCTATGCATCAAAAAATCGATACATTCAGGGAGCACAGTGGGTTAAGTGCAGGTGGCGCAAAGCATTTCACAAGTGGTGAAGCAGGTCTGCGGGTGTCTATCTTTCTCTCCCCTTCTCTGTCTTCTCCTCCTCTCTACATTTCTCTCTGTTCTAAACAACACAATGACATCAATAACAACAACAATAATAACTACAACACGAAGACAACAAGGGCAACAAAAGGGAATAGATAAATATTTTTAAAATTTGATACATTCAATCCATTTTTCCCCTTTCATGTTGATTAGTGATTTGTAAGACTATAAGTTAATAGGAGTGTATATTAATACCATCCCCACCATCAAAGGTCTGTGTCCTTCCTCCCTGACTCCAAACGTTGAAGCTAAAAATCTACCCGCACCATCCACCCAGAGATTTTTACTTTGGTGCCATACTCCAAACTCAGTCAGATTCTGCTTTGGATTTCCCTTTCTGTTCTTCTTTCTCAACTTCCTTTTATGACTGAGACCATCCCATAGTCTTATTTGTCTTTCTGAGTTAGCTCCCATAACATGATTCCATCTAGCCCCGTCCAAGATGGGTCAGAGAAGGTGGGTTCACCCTTCTTCATAGCTGCATAGTATTCCATTAAGTACATATACCACAGATTTCTCACATTCTGACTTAGCTCACTTAATATAATATCTTCTAGATCCATCCAAGATGGGTCAGAGAAGGTGGATTCATCCTTCTTCATAGCTGCATAGTATTTCACTGTATATATATACCACAGCTTTCTAGCCATTCATCTATTGTTGGGCACCTGGGTTGCTTCCAGGTTTTAACTACTACGAATTGTGCTGCTATGAAGATAGATGTGCACATATCTTTCTGGGTGGGTGTTATGGAGTCCTTAGGATATGTCCCTAGGAGAGGGATTACTGGGACATATGGGAAGTCCATTTCTGGCCTTGTGAGGATTGTCCATTTCTGGCCTTGTGCAGATTGTTCTCCAAAGAGTTTGGAGCAACTGACATTTTCACCAGCAGTTCAGGAGGGTTCCTTTGTCCTCAGAACCTCTCCGGCATTTATTGCTGCTGCTGTTTTTGATGTATGACATTCTCACAGGGGTGAAGTGGTATCTCAATGTTGTCTTGATTTGCATTTCTATGACAATCAGTGACCTGGAGCAATTTTTCATATGTTTGTTGTTTTTTTTTTTTGGTCTCCTCTGTAGTTAATATTCATATCCTTTCCCTATTTTTGGATGGGGTCATTTGTTCTCTTATTGCTGAGTTTGGTGAACTCTTTATATATATTGGTTATTAGCCACTTGTCTGATGTATGGCATGTAAAGATCTCTCATTCTGTGAGGGATCTCTTTGTTTGTGTTATGGTTTCTTTGGTTGTGCAGAAGTTTTTCAATTTGATGTAGTTTCATTGATTTATTTCTATTTTAGTCTTCCTTGATGTTGGGTTTGTGTCATCAAAGATATACTTGAAGTTTAGGTGGGAAAGTATTCTACCAACGTTTTCCTCTAATTATTTGGTAGTTTCTAGTCTAACATCAAGGTCCTTGATGCATTTGGAGTTGATTTTTGTTTCTGGTGAGATAAAGTGGTTCAGTTTCATTTTTCTGCATGTTTCAATCCAATTTTCCCAGCACCATTTATGGAAGAGACACTCCTTCCTTCATTTAACAAATTTGGCTCCTTTATAAAAAAAATTAGATGTCTTTTAAGCGTGGGGGTTTACTTCTTGGCTTTCAGTTCTGTTCCACTGGTCTGTGTATCTATTTTTGTTTCAGTACCAGGCTGTTTTGATGATGATGGCCTTATAATATATAGTTTGAGATCTAGGAGTGTGATGCTTCCATTTCTGTTTCTTTTCCTCAGGATTGCTTTAGAGATTCTATGTGTTTTCTGGTTCCAGATGAATGATTGATTTTTTTGTTCTATTCTCTTAAAGAAACTTGTTGGGGCTTTGATGGGTATCATATTAAATTTATATATGGCTCTGGGTAGAATATTCATTTTCATGATATTAATTCTTCAAATTCATGAGCATGGGATATCTTTCCATTTCTTTGTATCATTTTCTGGGGGAAACTATCATCTAAGTCTAGGTTGGGGAATAGGTCCACAAACTTAGATCCAGATCTTTCTGGGGTGTGTTACAATGGACTGCGAAGCAAATGCTTTTCTGACATTGCAGGGATCATGTGGTCATAAAAGGAGAAAAGTAAAACCCCAGCATAATTTGCATAATTTCTCCCTCTTATTATGTGTCAAAGCATAGCTAGGACACTTAAAATATGATATTTTCATCACCTTATTTACACATTTGGAAAAAGCAGCTTAATATAGTTAGTTGGGCTCATCCTTAGAGCACCAGAGAATCCAAGGATTTAGATTCTAATAAGAATTGGCTTATGACTTCTCTGGCTATTTCTTCACCATCAAAGAGAAAAGCTAAACTCAAAGTTCTTTGTGGAACTTTTTTTATTTTATTATTTTAGTTTTATATAAGAAGTTTACTACTGGTTTGAGAAGCTATCAAAACACATTGGGGAAAAAAAAAACACATTGGGGGGTATAAAAATTCTACTTTAGAAACACTTTTTATTTATTTATATATTTATTTATTGGATAGAGACAGGCTGACAGAGAGAGGGAAGGGAAACTAGAAAGGGAGAGAGTAAGAGAGACACCTGCAGCACTGCTTCACCATTTGCAAAGCTATTCCCCTGCGGATGGGGACCAGGGGTTTGAACCTGGGTCCTTGCACATTGTATCATATGCGCTCAACCACCTGGCCCCTAGAAACACTTATTTTTTAATTTTTCAGGATGACATCTTAAATTTTTAAATTTTTTATTTATAAAAAGGAAACATTGACAAAATCATAGGATACGGAGGGGTACAACTCCACACAATTCCCACCATCAGAACTCCACATCCCCTCGCCTGATAGCTTTCCTATTCTTTAACCCTCTGGGAGCATGGACCCAGGGTCATATGGGATGCAGAAGGTGGAAGGTCTGGCTTCTGTAATTGCTCCCCCTGCTGAACATGGGCATTGACAGTCTATTCATACTCCCAGCCTGTCTCTCTCTTTCCCTAGTGGGGCAGGGCTTTGGGGAAGCAGAGCTCCAGGACACATTGGTGGGGTTGTCTGTCCAGGGAAGTCTGGTTGGCATCATGGTAGCATCTGGAACCTGGTGGTTGAAAAAAAGAGTTAAAATATAAAGCCAGATCCTTTCTTTCTTTCTTTCTCTTTCTTTCTTTCTTTCTTTCTTCCTTTCTTTTTTTCTTCCTTCCTTCCTTTCTTTCATTTATAAAAAGTGAAGTGGGTTAAGCGCTGGTGGGGCAAAGCTCAAGGACGGGGTAAGGATCCTGGTTTCATCCTCCTGCTCCCCACCGGCAGGGGAGTCGCTTCATAAGCGGTGAAGCAGGTCTGCAGGTGTTGATCTTTCTCTCCCCCTCTCTGTCTTCCCTTCTTCTCTCCATTTCTCTCTGTCCTATCCAACAACAATGCCAACAATAATAACTACAACAATAAAACAAAAAAACAAGGGCTGGGAGTCTGGCGGTAGCGCAGCGGGTTAAGCACAGGTGGCGTGAAGCACACGGACCAGTGTAAGGATCCTGGTTCGAGCCCCAGCTCCTCACCTGGAGGGGAGTCGCTTCACAGGCGGTGAAGCAGGTCTATAGGTGTCTTTCTCTCCCCCTCTCTGTCTTCCTATCCAACAGCGATGACATCAACAACAACAATAATAACTACAACAACAATAAAACAAGGGCAAAAAAAGGAAAAATAAATAATAAAAAAAAATAAAAAAACAAGGGCAACAAAAGGGAATAAACAAATATCAGAAAAAGAAAAAATATATAAAGCCAAACAAGTTGTTGAGTCATCATGAACCTAATGGCTGGATTAGTGCAGATGAAGATTTGGTGGGGGGTCTCCATTTTGTAGATAGCTGGTAGGCCTATTTTAGTTCTATGACAAAGGGCCTGTGGCTATACTAGTTTTTGTTTTTGTTTTTCCCCTGAGGCTGAAATCTGATATGCAGGTGGATCCAATTTGTTGTCTGGGGAGATGATGTCATGGCTGGAAAAAGGACCAGAAAGCTGCATCAGGGAAGAAAGTAGCTCCCTAATATGGAAAAGGTGTATAAATATTGTTGACTATAAACCCCATTGATTTGATGTGGTCTGGGGCCCATATTCAGCTTAGGAGCCTATGTGACCTCTGCATCCCTGTAGATCTGAGCTCACATTCTGTGGTCATGAGTACAAATGTTCCATGCTTCCCCAATTTCAGGACCCATCTTCCTCAGGTGGAGCACAGAATATGTTGTCCATCCTCCCTTCAGAGGATGGAATGTTCTCTGCTGTTGTTGATCCAAGTTGAGGGCAAGGTCCTATGGGGGCCTACAAAGGGGTCTATTGTGTTGTTCCTGATAGAGATGACTAGTAATATTGGGAGAGGGATTTATTCAAGGTCTAGGCCCATCATGTCTATTTGGGAGTCTCAGGACTCCCCGACTAGGGGCCCAGTTGATGGGGTGGCCTGATAGTGACTAAAGATTAATCATTAAAGTATGCCAGTCTCTTGCCCTTATTCAGCTTTTGCAGTCCTTGCTTTGCTAAGGTTAGCTTTGGAGTGAGTGAGAAAACTGTAATAGGAGGTAGGTGAGGAGGGTATCTAAGTAGACACTATTTCATTATGAATTTTATACTAACTCACTACAGACTATTATATACTTTTGCTTTCAGGTATATATTTTGCCCCGATTTATGGATACATGTGAACATGTGCTCTATCTAAAGGACCTAGTCTATATCTAGATGTTTGGGTTCCTGCTGTTTTAGGGTTTAAGAATGCAATAGTTATTGCTATAATCATATTATTTGGCAGTTGGGTTAACTTTGAAAATCCCTTTATTAGGATATGCTGTATCATATATAACATCACTATAATTTATGTTCTTTGACACTATTTGTATATAGTTGTGCCACTGGTTGCTTCTGTTCTCCCTGGTCTAAGCTTTTCAGTTTGATGTAGTCCCAACTTCCTTGCAGTTGGGTTTGTGTCATCAAAGATGTACTTGAAGTTTAGGTGGGAAAGTGTTTCACCAATGTTTTCCTCTAAGTATTTGGTAGTTTCTGGTCTAACATCAAGGCCCTTGATGCATTTGGAGTTGATTTTTGTTTCTGGTGAGATAAAGTGGTTCAGTTTCATTTTTCTGCATGTTTCAATCCAATTTTCCCAGCACCATTTATGGAAGAGACACTCCTTCCTCCATTTAACAAATTTGGCTCCTTTATAAAAAAAATTAGATGTCTTTTAAACGTGGGGGTTTACTTCTTGGCTTTCAGTTCTGTTCCACTGGTCTGTGTATCTATTTTTGTTTCAGTACCAGGCTGTTTTGATGGTGATGACCTTATAATATAGTTTGAGATCTAGGAGTGTGATGCTTCCATTTCTGTTTCTTTTCCTCAAGATAGTTTTGGCGATTCTAGGTGTTTTATGGTTTATCATGTTAGCCTTTGACATTATTTTGAATCTCACACCATCATATAATAATGAAGGGATCAATGATATTTTTCATTTCAACACTTCACTCTACAGCTGAGAAAATCATGACTCAGAAAGTCTGACTTTTTTGTATCTCAGGACTAGGTATTGATTTAAGAGGATTAGGTCAATAAGAGATCCCCAAATTTCACAAGCCAAAGTCCCCTTCTACTCCTTCACTAACTCCTTTATTTTTGTGGTACATCTAAGTTTACAGTTTCTCTTGAGAATAGCTGGGACCAGGAGGGGGTTGGGTGGTGGCACACTTGTTTGAGTGCAAGGATCCAGGTTCAAGACCCTGGTCCTCACCTGCATGAGGGAAGCTTCATGAATGATGAAGAAATATTTCAAATGTCTCCTTGCCCTCTCAATTTCTCTCTGTTCTTTCAAAATTTTAAAAATAATAAATAAATTGAGAATAGCTAAGAGGTAGCTGATGAGGTTACTCAGTAGGTAGAGCTTGGGACTTGGATGTGTGGGGTCTTAGGTTCAATACACAGAGTGATCTCTCACTTTTGTTAAAAGAAAAAACAAACAAACAAAAAAACAACGACATCAATAACAAGAAAGTCAACAAAAGGAATAAATTGAAAAAAAGATTTATTAGAAAAAAAAAGAAAAAACAAAAGATTAATTTATTTTATGAGAGAGAGAATGAAATTAAAAGAGAGAGAGAGAGAAGCTAGAGTAGTGCTCCACTTATGCTGGTGATTGAGCCTAAGGCCTCATGTACAGTCTTACAATCTACTACTGAGGCCCCTCCCACCTCCCAATAGCTAAGAGATTCAATTCTTTAGTCCAGACCTTTTTCAGAATGTTGTATCACTGGAATCACATTGCCACTAGCCTTTTCATGTTGGCTTCTATGACTTAGTAACATACTTTTAAGTAATAGGTTTTTAAAAAATATAACCCTGGGGGTGGGGCGGTAGCTCAGCCGGTTAAGCGCATGTAGCGCAAAGCACAAGGACCAGTGGATCCCGGTTAGAGCCCCCAGCTCCCCACCTGCAGGGGAGTAGCTTTACAGGTGGTGAAGTAGGTCTGCAGGTGTCTATCTTTCTCTCCCCCTCTCTGTCTTTCCCTCCTATCTCCATTTCTCTCTGTTGTTCCAACAACGAACGACATCAACAACAACAACAATAAACACAACAAGGCTACAACAACAAGGGCAACAAAAGTAGAAAAAAAAAAAAGGGCCTCCAGGAGCAGTGGACTCATGGTGCAGGCATCGAGCCCCAGCAATAACCCTGGAGGCTAAAATAAATAAATAAATAAATAAATAAGTATCTTAGATGGTAGAATCACACACTGAACTGCTTACAGATGAAATGAGGTGAAAGTGAAGGTTTGCTTCAAAATGGTCCATCACAGAGCATGGACAGGGGGTTAGTACAGATGATACAAAACTATCTTGGTTTAGTAATTTCTGAAGCTTTGCTTCTTTAAACATTTTCATAATAATTTTTTTAAAAACTTTGTCTTATTTTTTAAATATTTATTTATTCCCTTTTGTTGCCCTTGTTTTATTGTTGTAGTTAGGACTGATGTCATTGTTGTTGGATAGGACAGAGAGAAATGGAGAGAGGAGGGGAAGACAGAGGGCGCAGACCTGCTTCACCGTCTGTGAAGCGACTCCCCTGCAGGTGGGGAGCCTGGGGCTCCAACCTGGATTCTTATTTGCACCACATGGGCTTAACCCGCTGCGCTACCGCCCGACTTCCTAAAAAAGTTTCTCATTATGATCATGAGGTCTTTTTCAGTACCTCTTGATAATTATTTTAAGATACATGTTCATAGTCTTAGGTACAAATTTTAATTGTTGGACAGTCTTGGTAGAGACTATAGGAAGGTAATAATATAGTAAAATTTCTTTTGACTATATTAAGTAGATAGATTTCAACTTTTTAAAAAAATATTTTTACTAATTTTACTATTGGACAGAGACAGAGAAACTGAGAGAGGAGACGGAGAGATAAAGGCAGAGAGACACCTGCAGCCTTGCTTCACCACTCAGGAAGCTTTACCCCTGCAGGTGGGGACCAGGAGCTTGAACCTGGGTGCTTGCATACTGTTAGGTATTCACTTAACCAGGTGTGTCACCACCTGGCCCCGATTTCAACTTTATTATCCACCTATATTTTTATTTTTGTTGTTAGTGATTTACCAGCATTTTACAAAACTATAAGATTTTCACACCCATACAGGGTATGTGTGACTCACCACGCTGTCTACCAAAGTATAGTTCCACTATAGTTCTCAAGAAATCTGAGAGACAGTTTGGTTACCTTTTAATTTTCTTGCAAGTTCATTTGTTTTAATAATCCATAAATTTAAGTCATCATATGGTGTTTAAGTAATCTTAAAAGCAAAACAATAATTAAAAGAAGGCAAAATTATCATCTCTTTACCTATTTTGCTTAATATAATCACTTTGAGTTCTATCCATTTTGTTGTCATCTCTCCCAAGAGGGGGATTTTTCTGGCAATAGCTTCTGACTTTAATTACGGCTTCTTTGAATTCAGAGAAGACTAAATGTCCTCAGACCAGCTTCTGTTTCTTTAAATCCACAAAGGCTTAAACTCTTCTAATTGTCTCTTTAAAAGCACTAAGGGTTAAATCACTGCATCTGGTTATTAGTAAATACTTTGTGGGCATCCCCCATCTGGAACTCCAGCTGGCTTTTATATTTAAAGAATTATGGTCCTTCCTTTTGTAAATTTTGTCAAGATGAATCCGTTTAAGAATAATTTAAAAATCACAATAGTCACTATGAGGATTTTTTGAAATTTCTAAATTACTCTTTTTTTGCATGCTTAATTGAAAAAGATCATAAAATTTAACAAACTGAATGAGAAATTTATTTCAGTTTGTATTTGAAAGTTTCCAAGTGGTTAAATAAATCAAACTTGCTTCCTTAGGAAACAATGTTAGCTTTGTTAGGCTAACTCAGATTTTTCTCAGAGACTATGTAAACTGGATACCTTTCTAAAACTCTTGATATACTTTCCACTACTCCTTATTATTTCCCTCCCTTCTTCCAACTGCCTCACCTGTTTATCAGACTTACACTGAGTTTCCCTTTTGTTTTTGTTTTGTCCTGTGGTGCCATAGATTCCAAGGTCTTGTACATGGATTCAGAATTAGCTTGAGAATGTCCATAGTGAGATACATAGAAAGGGGAGAGAGAATGGAGAGAGAAAGAGAGAGAGAGAGAGAGAGTGACACATGTGGTAGAATACTTGAGGAAAAGATAAGTTACCTCAGACTTCTGATAATAAACAGATATATCCCAGAACTCCTAGGAAAAAACTCATACTTTTGTTCTGTCCTTTAAATTTTAAATCCAATCAGTTTATGGGAATGTAAACATTACAGGACATTCCAAAACACACTGTCCACATAAATGAGAAATAAAGGGGGGAGGGGTCAAGATAGAGATTTTTTAAAAATGCAACTGCTAGAGAACGTCCCTTGCCTTTTATTTTTTACGTTTTTTGGTGTCAAGGATTGAGTACAGTCAGTCACATTCATGTGACTTTACTGGTGAGGCACCTCCTCAGCCCAATTTTTATTTCATTTTTTATGAGAGTGATACACTAAGTGAATAATGAGTGAGTGAGTGAGACCAAACAATTACTTCACTGTACATGAATTTCCACTTGTTTTGTTTCTATGTTATGGTACCCAAGATTGAACCCATATCCTTGGATATGATTTATAAGAACCCATTGCTGTACCTACTACCGTCTGTCTTCTTGTCCTACTGCAGCTAAGTGCATGATTAGTGCATGTCTGAGATACTAGTTCTCTCTTTCTCTCTCTCCAAAACTGAAAGGAATTCCCAACACTTAGCAGAGCCAAATGTCCTTTTTTGTAGTGTTGATGAAGGTAAGACAGCAATAGATAGTAGGAATGTGAGATCCACACCTGGAGACACAACCAGAGAAGACAGAAAAAGCCACACTAAATTCTTACTTTCAGATATGCCTTGGAAGTGGTTTTTGTTTGTTTTTTTGTTTTTCTTGCCTGGGATAGGTTGGGACATTTTCTGAGCTGAGTAGGAGAGGATGGATTTATTAGTGCAGATATCTGCCTATAAGGTCTAGGTCATCTAGTCCATTTGAATTTTGTCTCATTTTACAGAATCAGATTAGGGAAGGAGGGAAAGGACCTGATGAGTCAAAGGTGCCAGGCTGGGGGTTTCACTCACCTGACAGCTACTGCTCTCCTTGGAGGTTGCTCTTGACCTGCTTCATGTGATCTTACACATCTTTATCTTTGCCCTGTTGACTTGGGCTAGCCTGTGCATTCTTCCAGGGTCACTGTGTCAGCAGCTTGACTTGGGCACAGCCCACCCCGAAGAGGAAGCAGCAGGCAAGAGTTCCTGTTTCTTGGGTTCCTGGTTTGAACCTTCTTTTCTTCAGAGAACAAACCATAAATGGTGATCAGGCTAGGACTCTTGTCTGATGTAGCTGTGAGAGAAGACAGATATTTCCCTTTCTTCTCTGTCAGCCATAACTCTCCCTGGGAAGATCATACACTAAAAAGCAGCAATGCAGCTGAGAACCTGGAGTCCAGCACCATCTCTGGCTTCCAGTCTTGGGTGGGACATTTCAGCTAGATAACCATAAGCAAGTTGCTGGCCTCTGTCCTTTCATCTATAAAATAACAGCCTCCATCCACTACTCTGGGAGAGTGTGTGTGTGTGTGTCCTCATATATATGTGGCTTCATTGCTAATGGTGCTTTTTTATTGAGATAGACAGAAAGGGAAATAGAGAGGGAAAAATATCAAAGCACTAGAGCTTCCCCCAGTGCCTGACACCACTCCTATGTGGTGCTGGGACTTGAACATGGGCTATACACGTGGCAAGGCACACTCCATACTTGGTGAGTTCTCTCTTTGATCACAGCACTGGCATTTCTTATTTCATCTTGAAGAACAACTTACATAAACACATATATTGTAAGTGCACAATGGACACATTTCCACAGACAATACACCCAGGTAACCAGCATTTGAATCAAGAACCAGGACATTATCTACTCTTTGCACCCTTGACCCCATATAGGGTCTAAAGATAAATGAGCATTAAGTCCTTAGAATAGTGCCTAACATATAGTAGTCACTTTACAACTCTATTAGTAAATAAATTAATTGGAAGGGGATTTTAGCTTCCCCAAGCTGCAGGTGCTTCACTTTAGTGAAAGCAGGGCTATCGTGTGAGCGAAGGCCCATGTTTCCATACAGCACAGCAGGCAAGATGAGTTAGGAGTCTTCAAAATAATTAATGATTTCCTTATCACAGAGGACCAGATGCTGCTTTATACAGCAGAGTTCCTGTGGAACACCAACGATTTTGTTTCGATGAGAAAAGAAATACACAATCAGGGTGCTGTCACCCTTAACAAAGGACCAGATGCAGCAGCCAGGCCACCTGGGGGGGGGGGGAACCTGCACAGAGGCAGTCAGGGGGCTGGGAGTGAGGTGGAAAGGGGGTCCTGAACAGAGCTTCCTTTGTCACTCATATATCCCATGAGACACACAGGAAAAGCTGGCTTGAAGAAAATTCTTATAGAATGAATCAAATTGAACTGAAGCAGGGTTGGAGGAGGTGATACAATGAACTTGGTATAGCATTTCAAAATTCATGAAGGAAAGGAGCACATTGTATAAGGTGACTCACTATCCTTTCATTTTTTCTCAGAATGCATTTATGTTTCTTCTCTTGTCCTTGTGACACAAAGATACAAATAAGAAGGAGACAACAAAATAAAACAAAAAACACTGAAAAAATCAAACAAAAGGAATGAAAAGCTGCAAAGGGGAGATACTGGTCAACAACATATTTTCTGGAACACATTAAATTCTGAGCAAATAGTAATGATTCTCTTCTACTGTTGCTTAATGCCTATAAAGATATAAATGGGGCTTAGAATGTGGCTCAGTAGCAGAGTACATGTCTTTCATGCATGAGGTCCTGGGTTCAATTCCCAGTGTCATCATGAAAGCAATAAAGACAAAACAAGTGGAAACACATGGGTGGTGGAGCAATGCTCTCTCTCATTGACTTTCTCCCTCTCTCTCATATATATATATGAGATGTATTATATATATATATGTATATATATATACATATATATATATATAATACATCTAATAAGGTCTTTACCTCATTAAAAATAAATTATGTACAGGGGTTGAATGCAAAGAGACTCTCATGCTTGGGCTCCAGAGTCCCAGGTTCAATCCCCTACACCATCATCATAAGCCAGAGCTGAGCAGTGCTCTGGTGGAAAAAAAAAAAAAAAAAGATTTCCAAGCCCCAGCAATAACCCTGGAGGCAATAAATAAATAAATAAATAAATAACGCAAACACAGGAAAGCAGATAGAAGACATTTCCTGATGTGGCGGACAGAAGACGGGAGGTAGCACCTGGAGTTTCTAGTGCATCACTTTTTTTTTTTTTTTTTTTTTTTACTGTAAGGCACTCTCATATCTTAGAGAGAGAAACCCTATGCAATAAAAGACATTAAGGAAAACAACAAATGATATCATCAGGAAAAAAAGTCAATATTCTTTGGGTTGCAGAGACCTGTTTAGTTTCCTAGAAATTACTGATTTCTCTGGACAAGGAAAGAGGTAATCTTTTTAAAATTAAAGAATAATTTTGCATCTGGAGTTGTAGATCTGTGTTCTATCCTCTGGATGCAGGCACATTTTTAATTAGCCTTAGAATCCTTTTGGGACATGTGTGGGAGTCCAGAGCTATTTTCATGGTAGAGTGCCACCTACCACACCCAGGGAGATTGAGTTTTTAGAGTTTCTAGTCTAGTATTTGGCCTTGACTCACCAACATTTTTTTTTTTAATTTTTATTTATAAAAAGGAAGCACTGACAAAACCATAGGATAAGAGAGGTACAACTTCACGTAATTCCTACCACCAGAACTCTGTATCCCATCCCCTCCCCTGATAGCTTTTTTATTCTTTAACCCTATGGGAGTGTGGACCCACGGTCATTGTGGGGTGTAGAAGGTGGAAGGTCTGGCTTCTGTAAATGCTTCCCTGCTAAACATGGGCATTGACAGGTCGATCCATACTCCCAACCTGTCTCTCTCTTTCCCTAGTGGGGCAGGGCTCTGGGGAAGTGGGGCTCCAGGACACAACAAATATTATTTTTATCGCTCTGTCCATTTTGTCCTCCCTTTTCCTATGTTTTTGGCTCTTTTGTTTCTGTTCTTTTTTTTAATCAAGAGGAAATGTATGGTGTGTGTGTGTGTGTGTGTGTGTGTGTGTGTGTGTGTGTGTGTGTGTGTGTGTGTGTGTATGTATCTGTGTGATGTAGAGGAATAGAAAGACTTCAGGCCCCTGCTTCCCATCTGCTGGGGGTCTGCTTCATAAGCAGTGAAGTAGGTCTACAGGTGTCTATCTTTCTCTGTCTATTTCTCTCTGCCCTATCCAATAAAATGGGGGAAAAAATGGCCACCAGAAGCAGTGGATTTATAGTGCCAGCACCAAGCCCCCAGTGATAACCCTGGAAGCAAAAAAAAAAAAAGACTTTATTAATGTCTCTGCATATCTAAATTAACTCGGGCTCATAGTTTCCACAGAAACAATCCATTTACAGTGTTCAAAATTAATTTAATCAAAATCAGTTATTTTACAGGGGGCTTGAAGGAGGTGCACCAGGTTGAGTGCATATGTTACCATGTGCAAAGACCCAGTTCTGAACCCCTCATTGCCATCTGTAGGGGAGGAGCTTCACAAGTGGTGAAGCAGGTCTGCAGCTATCTTTCTTTCTCTCTTTCTCCTCTTCTGTTCTCAATTAGTCTTTTTCCTATCAAATAAAACAGAAAAAAAAAAAAAAGAGAGGAAAAAAATGGCTGCCTGGAGGAGTGGTTTTGTATTGCTGGCACTGAGACCCAGTGATAATGCGGTGGCAATAAAAAAACAGTTCCTGATATTATACATGAGATTCTAATTTCATATCCCATGCAAACAGTGACTACTGAGGGCAAGAAAGTTTACATCCTGTCACTAGTGGAACTAAAGTCCAATCAACTGGATCAAGACAATTCCCAGGCCCTATTGCAGCAATAATCTTAAATTAGCAAAAATACTGTTAGATTGTCAGACTTATTTTTTTAATTAGTGAAACTCTAATTAATTAATTAATTTTTACTAAAGCACTGTTCAGCTCTGTCTTATGGTGCTGTGAGGGATTGAACCTCAGACCTTGGAGTGTCAGGTGTGAGTCTGTTTGCATAACGGCTGTCTCCCCTTCCCTAGGGTGTTAGATTTATTTAAAAAATATTTTATTTATCTTATTTTCATGGGAGAGAATGATATAGAAAGAGAAAGAGACCAGAGACTCAGCTTTGACTTAAGGTGGTGCTGGTTGTTAAACCTGGGACCCACCTCCAAGCCTCAGGCATCAAGGTCTTTTGCATAACCATTATGCTGTCTCGTCAACCCCCGTTCTTAGACTTAAAAAACTCCACTAAGATTTTTATGAACTCCTTGCATGAGTTCACTAATTTTTCCAAGTTTCTGAGATGTTGGATTCAGTTTAGGTGGGTATTTCTTTGGTCTTAGGCCCCTAAAAAGCAGGTAGGTGAAAATATTGTTTATAAGAGCTCATAAAGGTATAAGGATAATGGGCAGAACAGCTCAAATGATGAATTGGTGAACATGAGTTTAAAATCTGTCCACATTCATATCATGCAGTGTCCTCTTATAACAGAGTGAGTGTGGCATTCAACTGATGAGGCATAACGCCATAGAGCTTGAATATGGCTTTTTCCTCTACAAGGAGAACATAGTAAATGGCAGGACACTACCAGTGGTAGTTTAGAGAAGGCAGGAAGTTCTCTGACACTTTTCTCATCTTGAGGTAGCTGCTACTTGATTCCAAGCTGGACTTGGTGATTAGCTTGTCTATAATAATGCAGTAAAGTTGTGGTATATATACACAACAGAATACTACGGAGCTATTAAAAATGATGAAGTCAACAATAATGAGATACTACCTCACCCTTGTAAGAATGTCATACATCAAAAACAATAGCAGCAATAAATGCTGGAGAGGTTGTGGGAATGTCAAATGGCTCCAACCTGTATGGAGAACAGTCTGGAGAACCCTCACAAGGCCAGAAATGGACCTCCCATATGTCCCAGTAATCCCTCTCCTAGGGATATATCCTAAGGACTCCATAACACCCACCCAGAAAGTTATGTGTACACCTATCTTCATAGCAGCACAATTCATAGTAGTTAAACCTGGAAGCAACTCAGGTGCCCTACAATTGATGAATGGCTGAGAAAGTTGGTATATATACTTAATGGAATACTACTCAACTATTAAGATCAATGAACCCACCTTCTCTGACCCATCTTGGATAGGGCTAGAAGGAACTATGTTAGGGAGCTAAGTCAGAAAGACAAAGAAGAGTATGGGATGATCCCACTCATAAAAGGAAGTTGAGAAAGAAGAACGGAAAGGGAAATTCAAAGCAGAATCTGACTGAGTTTGGAGTATGGCACTGAAGTAAAAATCTCTAAAGTGAGGGTGAGGGTAGATGTTCAGCTTCACTGTAGGTCTGTAGTGGGAAGGGACGCAGACCTTTGGTGGTGGGAATGGTGTTAATATGCACTCCTATTAACTCACAGTCTCACAAGTCACTATTTAATTAATATAAGAGGGGAAAATGTATTGAATGTCTCAAACTTTTCAATGAATAGATCTTAGCTCTGAATATAGATTCCTTCAATCTAAGCACTTAATACTTCAAATTGGTAATCAGATTGATTTTAACAGTGGGCTCAAATTGTTAATGCATCTCTAATAATGACTTTTTCTTTGAAATATGAAATCACCTATAAGCTTAGGCCAGGGATAACAGAAACAACTGGTGGTGTTACTTTATAAGATACAGCTATATGTAAATAGCATTAAAGGAGAAAAAATTATGGTAAAGTGTTGTATGATACAGCAAATCCTAACAATAAGATTTTCAAAGTTAACCCAATTGCCAAATAATGTAGTTATAATGACAACTACCTATTGCCTTCTTAAGCCCTAACACAGCAGGAGCCTTCTCTATTCTTTATAAAAGCCATATTTCTTTTTTAAATTTTTTTATTTATTGAAAAAAGGAGACATTAACAAAACCGTAGGATAAGAGGGGTACAACTCCACACACTTCCTCCACCAGATCTCCATATCCCCTCCCCTCCCCTGATAGCTTTCCTATTCTTCATCCTTCTGGGAGTATGGACCCAAGGTCATTGTGGGTTGCAGAAGGTGGAAGGTCTGGCTTCTATAATTGCTTCCCCAATGAACATTGGCATTTACTGGTCAATCCATACTCCCAGCCTGCCTCTCTCTTTCCCTAGTAGTGTGGGGCTCTGGGGAAGCAGAGTTCCAGGACACATTGGTGGGGTCATCTGTCCAGGGAAGTCTGGTTGGCATCATGCTAGCATCTGGAAGCTGGTGGCTAAAAAGAGAGTTAACATACAAAGCCAAACAAATTGCTCGGCAATTATGGACCTAAAGGCTGGAATAGTACAGATGAAGTGTTGGGGGGTACTCACTGAAGACTATTGTGTACTTTTGCTTTCAGGTATATATTTTGCCCTAGTTTATGGATACGTGTGAATATATGCTCTAGCTCACGGGACCTGGTCTATATCTAGGTTTTGTGACTTCTTTAGGAAGTGAACCACCTGGAATGGAATTAGAGAATACTATGAAAGGAAAGGTCTCACCCGAGTAATGAAGCTGAAGGGTTGTCATTCCACACCTGAAGTCTCTGGACACAGTCTGAAGTGAAGCATGCTGAGGTGGTACTCGTTGTATTGATTAGGTTGGAATCAGCGGACACAATATTATTTGGTATGAATTGAGAGAAGCATGCAGGAAAGTGCGCCCCACCCTAACGTTCCAGGACTGGAGGAAATATAGGCTCTATAGTGGAAATGTGAGGTTCCTGCTGTCTTAGGGTTCAAAAAGACAATAGATAGTTATTGTTATAATCACATTATTTTGTAATTGGGTTAACTTTGAAAAATCCTTTTGTTATGATTTGCTGTATAATACCCAACATCACCATAATTTATGTCCTCTGATATTATTTGTATATAGCTGTGCCACCGGTTGCCTCTGTTATCCCTGGTTTAGGCTTTTGAGAGAGTCAACATATCAAAGACTCAGTCTATGTATTGAGAAGACTCAGTCTGTGCTTTAAAAAGTTTGAGACATACAATTAATTTTTCCCCTCTCATATTAATTTAATAGTGATTTATATGACTACAAGTTAATAGGAGTGTACATAAACACCATTCCCACCACCAAAAGACTGTGTCCCATCCCAGCCACCCACTCCACCCCCACTGCCCTGGGAAGCTGAATATCCACCCTCACCCTCACCCCATGGCTTTCACCTTGGTGCCCTACTACAGATTTAGTTAAATCCTGCTTTTAGTTTCCCTTTCTGTTCTTCTTTCTCAAGTTCTGTTGATGAGTGGGATCACCCCATAGTCATCTTTATCTTGCTGACTTAGCTCACTTAACATAATTCCTTCTAGCTCTGTCCAAGATGGGTCAGAGAAGGTGAGTTCATTGTTCTTAATAGCTGCATAGTATTCCATTGTGTATGTATACCACAGCTTTCTCAGCCACTCATCTGTTGTTGGGCACCTGGGTTGCTTCCAGGTTTTAGCTATTATGAGTTCTGGGGTGATGTTATCATAGCCAGCAGCTGTTCCCGGTTTAACCCTCTTCAAAGCGTCTTCCAGTTCAGACAGTGTAAAGGGAGAGAGTTTTGGAGATGGACAAGATAACCGGAAGTGGGATGACCACTCATGGGAAATTTCTCTTTTCCAGACTGGGTCGATCTTAGCACGTCCAACTTGAGTTAGGTGACTGGCCACTGAGTTTGGAGATACGGGAGGATGGGAGACGGGAGGGGGTTGGCTACCGGTACCCAGTCTGTGAAGAAGCTTCCAGGCCTTCCTACTTAAGTGGGTGAAGTTCAGACTTTCCGTGAGTTGTTGCCAGCGGGCTTGGCGTGCTGCATCCAGGGAGGCAATGAGATGGTCAGCCACATCTGGGTCGCCCGACTCATCATACTGCTTTAGTAGTTGCTCGCATTCAGCATCAAGACAAGGCATATAGTTAGCACGTCTCCCACAAGGAATGGCTTGGGAAGCTGCTTTGAAGATGGCTTGGCGGAAGCGCCTGTAGGAATCTTCAGAGGGGATAGAGTTAATTGGAATTGCAGGAATAGATTTGTTGGTAAGATCACTGAACAGATGCCAGTTTGCTTTCCGAAAGTTCCATCTTAGTTTCTCCGAGCACAGAATCACCGGGAACAGCTGCTGGCTATGATAACATTACCCCAGAACTCATTCTTAACCTGGGCCCCGCGGCAAAGAAGTGGCTCGCTTCATTCCTGTCCCACATCTTGGAATCTGAGTCTATGCCCAAAGTTTGGCGTCGTGCGAAGATTATAGCGGTTTTGAAACCAAAGAAAGACCCAACACTGGCTGCCAGCTATAGACCAATTTCTCTCCTCTCCGTGTGTTACAAACTCCTTGAGAGGCTGCTTCTGTCACACATTTCTCATCTTACAGAGAAATTCCTATCACCCGCCCAGGCTGGTTTCCGCCCAGGAAGATCTACCTGCGAACAAGCCCTGGCCCTCTCAACTTACATTGAAAATGGATTCCAGAAGAATTTAAAGACGGGTGCTGTCTTTGTTGATCTCACAGCAGCCTATGACACGGTCTGGCACCGTGGTCTTCTGGTCAAGATCTCAAAATGCCTGCCTCCATGGGTGGCCAACACTATATCGTTTCTTCTCCAAAACAGAAGATTCCGGGTACATCTGGGTGACAAGTCTAGCAGATGGAGACTTGTCTCAAGTGGCCTCCCCCAGGGCTCTGTTCTGGCTCCTATGCTATTTAATATTTACATCAATGACCTTCCAGAAACTTCTTCAAGGAAGTTCATCGACGCTGATGACATCTGCTGTGCAACTCAGGCATCCAAGTTCGACATCCTCGAGGAAACACTCACGAAAGACATGTCTCTGATATCTGATTACTGTAAAAAATGGCGACTAATTCCTAGCACTGCTAAAACGGTATCATCTGTTTTCCATCTACACCATGCCTCGGCCTCACGTGAGCTTAATGTGCAGTTTGGCGATACGAGAATCCGGCATGAAGCCCAGCCAGTCTATCTTGGCGTTACTCTCGATCGCACTCTGTCATTTCACAAACATCTCATAAAAACTGCAGCAAAGGTGGGCGTGAGGAATAACATCATTGCAAGACTGGCCAGCTCCTCATGGGGCGCGAGCACTTCCACACTACGATCATCATCTCTGGCATTATGCTATTCCACTGCAGAATACTGTGCCCCAGTATGGTTCCGTAGCCCCCATGTCCACTTGGTCGATTCGAAATTATATTCCTCCATGAGGATAATTTCTGGAACCATCCATTCCACCCCGGTTCCATGGCTGCCAGTTCTTAGCAACATCGCCCCGCCAGATATTCGTCGGGATGCGGCATCATCTAAGTTCATTTCCCACGTCTACGCTCGACCGGACCTGCCAATATACGCGGATATCTTCGCCCACCCTGTCCAACGCTTGACGTCTCGTCACCCAATCTGGTCCCCTACGCCTACACTGAACATCTCTGTTCCAGACTCTTGGAAACAGAGTTGGCAGTCAGCTGAGGTAAAGAACAAACACCTCATCGCAGACCCCTGCAAGCGTCAACCCGGCTTTGACCTAGCACGTTATGATGGGGCCCTCCTCAATCGATATCGAACAGGCCATGGCCGGTGCGCTGCTATGTTCCATCGCTGGGGAGCCAGAGAGGACCCAAACTGCCCCTGTGGCTCCAGACAGACTATGACCCACATAGTCAACGACTGCCACCTCTCCAGATTCAAAGGAGGTCTGGAAACTTTACATCAGGCTCAACCTGATGCTGTTGACTGGCTACGGAAGAAGGGCAAACGCTAGAAGAAGCTATTATGAATTGTGCTGCTATGAACATAGGTGTACAAATATCTTTTTGGCTAGGTGTTATGGAATCCTTGGGGTATATCCCCAAGAGAGGAATTACTGGGTCATATGGAAGGTCCATGTCTAGTCTTGTGAGAGTTCAAAACCCATATTTCGACCAGTCCTGGATCCTTTGGGGTGGGGCTCACTTTCCTCCATGCTTCTCTCAATTCATACCAATTGATACTGTATCTGCTGATCTCCACCTAATCAATGCAACAAGTACCACCTCGGAATGTTTCACTTCAGACTATGGTCAGAGAGGTCAGGCGTGGAATGTCAACCCTCCGGCTTTATTACTCTGACGAGAACTTTCCTAGCTCATAGGACTCCTTAAATTCATTTCAGGTGGTGCACTTCCTAACAAAGCCTCAGGACCTAGATATAGACCTGGGCCCATGAGATAGGGCTTATGTACACATGTATCCACAAGTTGGTGGAAAACATATACCTTAAAGCAATAGTGCACAATAATTTGCAGTGAGTCAATAAATGCAGCAGGCAAGTAGAAAGGCCTAAAAAGGACACCATACCCTAATCAAATAGTTTCTACTTAGTCCTAGACACCCTCCTTACCTACTTCCTATTTCACTTCCCTCTAGCACTCCAAAGCTAATCGTGTCAAAGTAAGGGCTACAAAAGCTGGATCAAGGCAAGAGTCTAGCATACTTTAACAATGACTCTTTAGTCACTACCAGGCCACCCCCTCACCTGGGGCCCTAGTCAGGGATCCCTGGGATTCCCACAAAGACATGATGGGCCTAGACCTCTAACAGTTCCCTCTCTCCACTACCACTGGTCACCTCCATCAGGAACAATATAATGGACCCCTTTGTGGGCCCCTAAAGGACCTTACCCTCCATGTGGATCAACAATGGTAGGGACTCTTCCATTCTTCAAAGGGAGACTGGGCAACATACTCTACTCTGCCTACCACCCAAGGAAGATGGGTCCTGAAATTAGTGCAGCCTGGAATGTTCCTAGCCGTGACCACAGAATGTGAGCTCAGATCTACAGGGATACAGAGGTTACATAGGCTCCTGTGCTGAATATGGGTCCCAGACAAATCAATGGGGTTTACAGTTAACAATATTTATATACTTTCCCCATATTTGGGAGCTACTCTTTTCCTTTATCCAGCTTTCTAGCTCTTTTCCCAACTATGACACCATCTCCCCAGACAATAACCTGGGTCCACCTACATATCAGATGTCAGGCTCAAGCAAAAACTAGTAAAGTCATGGGCCTCTTGGAATATACCTAAAATAGACCTACTAGCTTTTTCTAAAATGGAGACCCTAAATCTTCATCTGTAATATTCTTGCCTTTAGGTTCATGATTAGTCAACAATTTGTTCTGCTTTCTATCTTAACTCTTTTTCAGCCACCAGGTTTCAGATGCTACCATGATGCCAACCTGACTTCCCTGGGCAGACAACCCCACAATGTGTCCTGGAGCCTCACCTCCCCAGATCCCTGCCCCACTAGGAAAAGAGAGAGACAGGCTGGGAGTATAGATCAACCTGCCAACGCCCATATTTAGTGGGGAAGCAATTACAGAAGCCAGACCATCCCACCTTCTACACCCCGTAAAGATCTTGGGTCCATGCTCCCAGAGGGGTAAAGAATAGCAAAGTGGGGGCCAGGTGGTAGCACAGTGGGTTAAGTGCACACAAACATAAGGCACAAAACATAAGGACCAGCTCGAGGATCCCGGTTCGAGCCCCTAGCTCCCCACCTGCAGGGGTCACCTCACAAGCAGTGAGGCAGGTCTGCAGGTGTCTGTCTTTCTCTCCCCTTCTCTGTCTCCCCCTCCTCTCTCCATTTCTCTGTCTTTTCCAGCAACAATGACAGAAATAACAACAATAATAATAACCACAGCAACAACAACAACAACAAAAACAAGGGCAACAAACAGGGAAAAAGATGGCCTCCAGGAGCAGTGGATTCAAGGTGCAGGCACCTAGCCCCAGCTATAACCCTGGAGGCAAAAAAAAAAAAAATAGGAAAGCTATCAGGAGAGGGCATGGGATAGAGTTCTGGTAGTGGGAATTGTGTGGAATTGTACCCCTCTTATCCTATGGTCTTGCCAATATTTCCATTTTATAAATAAATAAAAAAAGTTAAAAAATGATGAAGTCACTTTCTTCACCTTATCTTGGATAACGCATGAAAGAATCATGTTATTTGAGATAAGCCAGAAAGAGAAGAATGAATATTGGATGATCTCACTTATAGACAGAAGTTGAGAAATAAGGACAGAAAGAGGAAACACAAAGTAGAACTTGGACTGGGTTTGGTGATATTACACCAAATTAAATGATTCCATGTGTGGGAGGGGTGGGGAGGATGGTTTCGGGCTCTGATGCATGATGGTGGAGGAAGACCTAGGCTGGGCGTCATAGAGTTTTCCAGAAGGCTGAGGATTTTTCTACATGCATCAACAGCATTTTCTGTAAATCATTAATCCCCCCAATAAAAAAAAGAATCTAGTAAAGTGATATCCAGGGCCACCCAAATCTCATTAATAAAAATACTGTAGCCTCTTTCCACACTTCTCAGAATCCTCAGTCTTAGACTCAAGTGTCCTGTTACAAAGAAGCTTTGAGACCTGCAGAGACATCTACCTTCTGGGAAAGAACGGAGTCCCTGAGTGTCAACTCTGGCTAAATTCCCAGTTCACAACTAGTACTGACTTGGCAGCAAACTGGAAGAGCCATCTTGAAAGCAGATTTTTAATCCCATCAAGCTGCTTCAGCTGACAGTACTTAAAGCATTGATGAGTTGAGTCCTCTAAGACACATCCAATTGCAGATCTGGGTGAATGACACTTCTTTTTTTAAACTGCTAAGTTGTTTAGTTTTTGAAGATTAAAAAAATCATTATAATTATTATTTTACCAGAGCACTGCTCAGCTTTGGTTTATGGTGGTGCTGGGGATTAAACCTATGATGAGAGAGAGGTGGGGGGAGAAGGAAAGGGAGAGGAGGAAGAAGAGGAAGAGGACAGAGCACAGCTCATCATACGTGGAGTCAAGGATTGAACCCTGGGTTTCACAGCAGCGAAGCATGAACTCTGTGCACCAAGTCACTTCCCTGGCCTCAGTTATTTTGCTTTCTAATACAACGTGGGTCACTAGATTATCACTCAACAATTTCTTATCCACAGATGTTAGAATTCACTTGCCATGACTGGCCTTTGGAAGTAATGGGATGCCTGAGATTTTTGTTTCGTCTTAGTGGGATTCACCAGATTCTGCTTAATGTCATCTAAAGCAGATACGGCTTGTCAAACAGCTGGAACATGTTGGAAGTAGGAGGGTTAAATACTTCATCTTCATCTTTGGGATCGGAAAGTGTATATTGGATTTTCTGTCTGGGGAAGCCACACTCCTTTCTATCATAGCCCTGTCTCAGTGTATCACACAGCCATCTTGAGGACAGCATAGTTACTGAGCAGTCCCTCTGGAGTGGGCTTTCTTCTTTATGGGCTCGTATGAGGTGGCGATCAAGGCCTTTTTTTTTCAGGGCTTTGCTCCTGCTGGACTTTTTTTCTTTTTCCTTCTTTATTTCAGTTAGAGTCCAAGTGAGAAAGCGAGATACTACAGCACCACTCAACCATTTATGAAGTGTCCTCTGATGTCTACCATGATGCTTCCATGTGTTTCTGGGCTTCAAGCCCAGGTCCTTACACCTAGTTAAGTGTGAGATCTACTAAACACTCTATTTCCCATCCCCTCAGGTTTCTTGCTGGAACCATTATTATTATTATTTTTTAACGTTTTGAAATGTTTTTATTAAAAGCAGACTTATTTCACTTCAGTATTTGGTATGTTATGTTTTGCAGTGTGTTCAATGCTTTCAAGCTCAATATTAATGGACTCCTCCTGTGCTCTTGCCAGTTTTCTCTTCGTCATTCTCTGGACAGGGTGAGTTATTCATCCAGCCCCACATGTCTGCTAGGCATCCTTCAGAATTAGATGTCTGTTTCCACACTGGCTCAAGTGTCTGGCTGGTCTTCATTGTTGTCTGCATTTGTTTGCTGACATCCTGGGGGAATGCATTGTCCAGAAGGCACATCCTGGATGCTCTGGACATTTGAATTGTAAGGGCTGATTCTGCAGCCCATGTATCTACTCTAGGATTATTTTTTCAGGCTTTCATTGTCATCACTTATTGAGTTGTGGTGTATTCTGTTCTACCAAGCCTGAGTTTTGTTCTTTACAGAGTGGAAACTTACTGAACTTGTTCCATATCTGTGAAGATACACAGGTCTGGGTGTGAGGGCATCTTGTGAGGACCCTGGAATGGTGTTAGAGATAGAAGAGTCTACTTGTCTGTGTACTTTTCACTGTAGATTTAATGATATGATGAGATTCCAGAAATCACTTCTGAAGACAGTCATAAGAGGAGCATGGCTGCTGTGTCTCTTCCTCAGTGCATGGGGGTAAACCAATATAGTTTAAATAAGAAATACACTCACTCCTTTTGTAGGTGGGCAGGTGGTACAGTGGCAAAGTACTGGACTTGCATGCAGAAGGTCTGGCTGTGATAACTGGCACTATATATGCCAGGACAATGCTCTGGTTCTCTCACTCACTCTCCTTCTTCCTTTCCAGTAAATAAATAAATGGTAGACACTTTGGTTATTTCCACATTATGGTCATTGTGAATAATGCTACAATACATATGGAGATTGATACTTCTTTAAGAGGGTGATTTTGGGCTGGAAGAATAGCTCACTGAGCAGGGTGCCTGCCTTGCCATGTGCGTAGTCCAAGTTTGACCAGCATGACATGAAAGAGCCAGAGGTAGCTTTGATGCTGAGGTATGTTCTGCTGTCTCTTGGTCAGAATTAAAAAGTAACCAGGGAGCAATGAAATCATGCATGTGTGAGGCCCTGGCTCATCAAAGAGAGTGATTTCTTTCTTTCTTCCTTCATTTCTTTGTTTCTTTCCTTCCTTCCTTCCTTCCTTCCTTCTTTCTGAAGTGATTTAATATTCTTTGATTATATATACACCAAAATGGAACTGCTGAATAACATGGTAGTCCTATATTTCAGATTTTTAAAAAATTTCTTTATTGAGGAATTAATGTTTTATATTCTACCGTAAATACAATAGTTTGTACATGCATAACATTTCCCAGTTTCCCATATAACAATACAACCCCCACTAAGTCTTCTGTCATCCTTCTTGGACCTGTATTCTCCCCACTCACCCGCCCCAGAGTCTTTTACTTCAGTGCGATATGCTATTTCAGATTTTTTGAGGATCTGCCACACTGTTTTCCATATAGTGACTACAATAATTTACATGCCCATCAGCAGTCTATAAAGGTTCCTTTTTTGCTCACATCTTTTGCCCAATACTTCTTTCTTTTCTTTTCTGATAGCAGTTGTTCTAATAGACTTGAGATGATATTTCACTGTAGTATTGACTTGGATTTCCAAGATGGATTGATATATTGAGCATCTTTTCATATGCCTGATGGTCACTTATGTGTCTTTTTTTTTATTTATGTCTATTCAGATCCTCTGCCCATTTCTATAAAGTTCTTTATTTATTGTAACTGACTTGTTGGATCTATTACTTGCTAATGCCATATCCCAAAGAGAAAATTGCTGGACACTTAAAAGAGAAACAACTGACTAGAGAAAAGAGAAGAATGTTTTTTGAGATGACAGAAATGTTCTAAATCTTGATAGTTACACAGACGCAATTTACAAAATTACCACCACTAAGCTGTATACCGAAGATGTATACACCAAGGCCTGGGAGAGAGTGCACATGCTGCCATGTACAAAGACCTGAGTTCAAGCCCCCAGTCCCTAACTGCAGGAGGAAAGCTTTTTAAGTGGTGAAACAGTGTTGCAGCTATCTCTCTTTCTCCCTTTCTGTCTCCCCTGCCCTCTTGATTTCTCTCTGTTTCTATTCAATAAATAAATAATTTTGAAAAAAGAAGACATAGTCACCATTAAAATTTTTAAAAATTATCTTTATTTATTTGATAGAAACAGCCAGAAATCAAGAGAAAGAGGGAGATAGAGAGGGAGAAAGACAGAGAGACATTTGCAGCCCTGCTTCACCACTGGTGAAGCTTTCTCCGTAGAGGTTGGGATTGGGAGCTTAAACCCTGGTCTTTGTATATTGTAACATGTGCGTTCTACCAGGTCCGTCACTACCCGGTCCCTCACCGTTGTGAATATAAACTATACCCTCGACAATATAGTAAACAACAGGCACAGAAGACAGTCTGGTTGGGGAGACTGTCACTGTACCCAGTGTTTTGAAATCAAGATGATTGGAGTCATGGAGGCAGTATGGAGTGCCATTCTCAAGAGGAGTCTAATGTTTTTGTGTGTGTGTGTGTGTGAAATTCTTACTATAAAGTGCACTTCTTGGTCAAGCGTCTTAATAATCTGAAACCATATTGCTTCACCTGAGACTGTCACTTGAATGTCTTGTCCTTTGTCTCCTGCCCTGAGAAAAGGAGGTACTTTTCAGGTTAAAGCAAATAAACAAAGGACATTGGAATTGTGCCTGGGTGTTAATAGGAAGCAAAGGAAAGAGAAAACAGAGCCCCGCTGAGTAATGTGCACATAGGAGAAGCACAGAATTGTCTAAGTCAGATTAAGTATAATCAGAGCCTAGAATGAATGGTCAGGTTAATAGCAATCTCTTTGATTTTGGAGTTTCATTCTGAACAACTCTCAGGGCATTATGAATATAAAACTTGGGAAGTACCTAATATATATATATATATATATATATATATATATGTTTAAAAAGTACTCTTTTGTAATGACTACCTAGCCCCTATGGACCTAGGGTCTTGATGTTTCTCATCAAAACTGAACATCTTTGAAAACAGCCCCAGGATATAACTTCTTATGTAGAAGGCATTGTTAGCCTTCTGACACTAGAGTGTTGGACTTTTCAATTTACTATTTGTACCTGTTGTTAATCCTCCTCTGTTTACATGGAAGTCGGGTAATTTTCTCCCCATGTCATCAATCTCCAATACTTTTTATTTTGTGAAGTAAATTTCACTGTCAGTCTTCACTACCTACCAGTAAGATAACAAAAGCAGCAAGGTTATGGAAAAAATCTAATAGTAGAAATCAGTCAGACTCTTTGAACTCAACTGTGAGCTTTTCATGGGTGGATAAAGCTTTATTTTATTCTTCCTTAAACATTGTTAAAACAGCAAAGAATACACATTTGAACTCAGCCCGGCATGGTGGTAGTCTGCCTTGATCAGTGGAGAATGACTTTTTGACTTTTCTCAAATCTGTGGGTTGAGTAGGGAAAGAGAAAGCAGTAAGGCAACATTTGTGGGTTGGTCACTTAATATGACTTTGGCAAAATTACCTTTTAAAAAAAAAAAAAAGAAAAGAACAACGTTTTGCTGTCTATTTTATTTTATTCATTGGATAGAATGAATGAAATTGTGACAGAAAGGGGAGATAAAGGAGAAAGAAAAAGAGACACCAGCAGCACTGTTTCACTGCCAGTGAGGCTCCTTCCTACAAATGTGGACTGGAGACTTGAACCTGGGTCCTTCTGTATTGTAATGTGTGTGCTCAACCAGGCATGCCACTGCCCAGCCCCTGGAAAAATATCTTACATGAAAACCACTATGGTTCCTCTTTCTTCCATGTTCTTAGGATGTTTTGTAATATACTGATTTTTCTTCAGTTAGTCCAATTGTTTAATCAGTGATGTGAATAAGGTCAAGATCACATGGCTGTTATTCAATATTGTCTAATATTAGTCAGATGAGAAGGAAATTGATGTAATGTCAGAGAATGGGTTCGAGAAAAAAAAATCTGTGTTTGAAATGCAGGCTCTGTTCCCTCCTGCAAACTTGGATCAGTTGATTAAGCTTTCAGTTATGGATGATAAAATATGAATAATATTATAGTTTTTAAAAAATGTTATTTATGAAATGGAAATATTGACAAGACTATAGGATAAGAGGGGTACATTTCCACACAATTGCCACCAACAGAACCCCATATCCCACCCCCTCCCTTAAAAGCTTTCCTATTCTTTATCCCTTTGGGAGTATGGACCCAAGATCATTATGGGGTGTAGAAGGTGGGATGGTCTGGCTTCTGTAATTGCTTCCCTGCTGAACATGGGCATTGGCAGGTTGGTCCATACTCCCAGCCTGTCTCTCTCTTTCCCTAGTGGGGCAGGGATCTGGGGAGGTGAGGCTCCAGGACACATTGTGGGGTTGTCTGCCCAGGGAAGTCAGGTTGGCATCATGGTAGCATCTGAAACCTGGTGGCTGAAAAAGAGTTAAGATAGAAAGCAGAACAAATTGTTGACTAATCATGAACCTAAAGGCAAGAATATTACAGATGAAGATTTAGGGTCTCCATTTTAGAAAAAGCTAGTAGGTCTATTTTAGGTATATTCCAAGAGGCCCATGACTTTACTAGTTTTTGCTTGAGCCTGACATCTGATATGCAGGTGGACCCAGGTTATTGTCTGGGGAGATGGTGTCATAGTTGGGAAAAGAGCTAGAAAGCTGGATAAAGGAAAAGAGTAGCTCCCAAATATGGGGAAAGTATATAAATATTGTTAACTGTAAACCCCATTGATTTGTCTGGGACCCATATTCAGCACAGGAGCCTATGTAACCTCTGTATCCCTGTAGATCTGAGCTCACATTCTGTGGTCACGGCTAGGAACATTCCAGGCTGCACTAATTTCAGGACCCATCTTCCTTGGGTGGTAGGCAGAGTAGAGTATGTTGCCCAATCTTCCTTTGAAGAATGGAAGAGTCCCTACCATTATTGATCCACATGGAGGGTAAGGTCCTTTAGGGGCCCACAAAGGGGTCCATTATGCTGTTCCTGATGGAGATGACCAGTGGTAGTGGAGAGAGGAATCTGTTAGAAGTCAAGGCCCATCATGTCTGTGTGGAAATCCCAGGACACACAGACATATGTGTTTAGACTAGACTAGAGCCCCAGGTGATGTGATAGTGACTTAAATCATGATTAAAGTATGCCAGTCTCTTGCCCTTACCCAGCTTTTTTCATTTAATTTTTTATTTATAAAAAGGAAACATTGACTAAACCACAGGATAAATGGGGTATAACTTCACACAATTCCCACCACTAGAATTCCATATCCCATCCACTTCCCTGATAGCTTTCCTATTCTTTAACCCTCTGGGAGTATGGAACCAAGGTCATTGTGGGTTGCAGAAGGTGGAAGGTCTGGCTTCTGTAATTGCTTCCCCATTGAACATGGACATTGATAGGTCAGTCCATACTCCCAGTCTGTCTTTCTCTTTCCCTAGTGGGAAAGGGCTCTGGGGGATTGGAGCTCCAGGACCCATTGGTGGGATTGTCTGTCCAGGGAAGTCTGGTTGGCATCATGCTAGCATCTGGAACCTGGTGGCTGAAAAGAGAGTTAACATACAAAGCCAAACAAATTGTTGGGCAATCATGGACCTAAAGGCTGGAATAGTGCAGATGAAGAGTTGGAGGTCCTCCATTTTGTAGATAGCTAGTAGGCATATTTTAGTTATATTCCAAAGGGCCTGTGGCTATACTAGTGTTTTTTTCTTTTTCTTTTTGCCTGAGCCTGAAATCTGATATGAGGTGGATCCTAATTATTGTCTGGGGAGGAGATGTCATGACTGGAAATGGACTAGAAAGCTGGATCAGGGAAGACAGTAGCTCCCAAATATGGGAAAGGTGTATAAATATTGTTTATTGTAAACCCCATCAATTTGATGTGATCTGGGACCCATATTCAGCTTAGGAGTCTATGTGACCTCTGCATCCCTGTAGATCTGAGCTCATATTCTGTGGTCATAAGTAGGAATTTTCCAAGCTGACTCAATATCAGGACCCATCTTCTTCAATTGTAGCATAGAGTATATTGTCCAGCCTCCCTTCAGAAGATGGAACATTCTCGAATACCGTTGTTGATCCAAGTTGAGGGCAAGGTCCTATGGCGGCCCACAAAGAGGTCTATTGTGTTGCTCCTGATAGGAATGACCGGTAACAATGGAGAGAGGGATTTATTCAAGGTCTAGGCCCATTATGTCTGTTTGGGAATCAGGATGCCCCGAATAAGGACCCAGCCTTACTCAACTTTTGTAGTCCTTACTTTGTCTGACAGGATTAGCTTTGGAGTGATTGAAGGACATGTAATAGGAGGTAGGTGAGGAGGGTATCTAGGTCTAAGTAGAAATTGTTTCATTAGGTACTTTATGGTATCTTTTTAGGTCTTTCTACTTGCTTGCTTCATTTATTGATTCATTGCGAACTATTGTGCAATACTGTATAGTTTTAAAGGTTGTTAAGAGGCATTAAATGAGATCATATATATATATATATATCTGACATATATTAACTGATAAGTAAATAGATTTTTAATAGGTTTTCTATATATAAAAAATTACCCAAGTTGCAAACAGCAACTTATTCCTTCTGAACAATTGTCTTAACAATGATTGAGTCTCTAACACCTAGGCAGTGCTTGGCAAACATATTATTTTGATTCACATTTGAATAAGTAGAATACTTACAATTGCCTTTGAGGACATTTTCATTTGTGGTACATTTTATGTACAGCATTATTGCTTTCTATCTATCCTCCTTTTGTTGAGCAGTGATGTATCCGAATAGGTGTGAAGTGGAATTCTGGGTGGGGAAGAGGGAGAACTGTGTTTTGATGAGATAAGAAGATGAGGATTAGACCCACCAAATAATAGCAGTCACTTTCCTATCTGACCTTGTCCTCTGGAATAAAGACATGCCACTATACTGAGTTCTTTGGCCTTTCACTCTTCCATCTCTAGACATGGGCAGTTTTTTTTCTCCTCTCTCTGCAGTTATATTGTGGAGTTTTCCACAGCTTGATGTTTGCTTTTCCCTCATTTCCCTCCATCTTGGTTCTAATCTTTATTTCTCTGAAAATTTGATTTATCAGGATTAGGTGCCTTTTTCAGACTATCTTTGTCAGGAAAAGTTTATGCTGAGAAAAAAAACACAGGAGATTGAGCCCAAACTGAGTAACACAGAGATAATAGGAGGAAAAGAAAGGAAAGAATAATATAGATAAAAGGAGAGGAAGTCAAAGGCATCCTAATTTTTGTGTGTGAATTCCTCAAAAGAATAGAAGAGGGAGCTTTGTGGCTGTGAAGTGATAAAGGTTACCTTGTCCCACCTTAATCACTATTGAAAGTGAGCTAAAGAAAATGATGGAGTTTGACATCTATGTACAATTGCTATAAAGAAGAAAATATGAGCCTGAACAAACTTTATATATACAATAAAACATGCCAGGTTGTGAAATGAAAACAAGAGTAAATAAATGGGATTAAATCAAACTAAAGAGCTTCTACACATCAAAAGCAAACTACACAAGGACAAACAGGCAACCAAGTAAGTGGAAGAAGATATTTGTACTTCACATATCTGACAAAAGACTGATTTAAAACAATTATACAAAATTGGTACAGATCTACAAAAGAAGCAAAAATAACCCAATATAAAAGTGGGCTAAAGAACATAAATAGGCAGTTTTCTAAAGAAGAGATACACATGGCCCATAGAAACATGAACAGATGCTTCACTTCACTTATCATTAGAGAAATGCAAATTAAAACTATGCTGAGATACCATCTCACACCTGAGAGAATGGCTTACATCAACAAATCAGGAAAAGACAGGTATTGGAGAAGTGGTAGAGAAAAGGGAATTCTGCTACATTGCTGGTGGGTATGCAAACTGGTACAGCCCCATTAGAAGACTATATGGACAGTCCTTAAACAAATAAAAATGGAATTACCCTATGATTCAGCAATACCACTCTTAGGCATTTCTCCAGTGGATATCCAAACACTAATTAGAAGAGGCATATGCACCTGTATGTTCATAGCTGTATTATTCATGATAGACAAAGAGTGAAAGCAGCCTAGATGCTCATCAACAGATGACTGGCTAAAGAAGTTATAGGATATATATTCCATGGACTACTACTCTGCAATTAAAAAAGAAGATATTGTGTCCTTTGGGAAAAAATGGATGAAACTGGAGGGGATTATGCTTAGCAAAATAAGTAAAGAGATGAAAGACAACTACTGGATGACTTCACTCATAATATGTGGACACTAGAGATCTGATTTACATGGATTTGACATACAAAGTAGAAGCAAGGAAACTGTGTAAGACTTGTGAGAACTATGGTGGTTATCTTTGGTGTTGTTATTTAACTTAAAAAGGAGTTTAGTGTGGCTGCTGTGGTGGCATGTAAAAGGATTCGCAGTGGGGAGCTGGGAACAGGTTTAGACAATACAAGGTTTATTAGGGTGAAACATGTAAAAGGTAAAATAAGCAATTATCATCAAGGGTTAAGAGTATGCTAGTTCCATAAAGTCTGAGTATAGTTATCAAAAGTTCAGTCCATAAGATAAACAATTATCAGCTCTGATAAAGGTTGCTCATGGCTGTAGAGGGGTCTAAAAGTTTACTGGCTAGCAAAGTCACACATGTTCAGTTCCCAGGAGAAGTAGGCATGACGGGCACCTCTGCTGAGATGCTTCTGCCCAGGAGAAGAAGCAGCAGCCAAAGAGGGTGACCTGTTCAAAGTCCTGTGCTTTTATACATTCCCTTCTCTGTCTGTCCCACTTCAGGGTGATGTCATTCCTATGCTAATATTCCCAAACTCCTGTTGGGGTCACAACACTTGGGAGGTTGGAGGGTAGAGATACAGAATTTTGGTGGTGGGTGTGGTGTGTGGAACTATATACTGTAATCTTATAATAAGTTATCAATAAATAATAAATATAAAAACATGCAAGAAATGCATGCTTACAAAGAAAAACTGTAGTCTTATATTTAAAATAAGCTAAAAGAAGTTAATGGTAAGACAATAAAAGCATAAATCAAAGTCAAGCACATTCAGAAAAGAAGTGATACAACAAAAGGAAAATAATTAAATTCAGACATGATCAAAATAGTACAAATTAGGTAGAAAATCACCTCAGAAGTTTAAAGACTAAATTAGAATGAATTCAACAGTAGAACACTGACATAGGTATTGGTTTAAGAGAAATATATTAGGGAGGAAAATCTTTAAAAGAAATGTTAAGAATAGGCAAAAATGGATTCAAGAGAAAGTGATAAACATAAAAGACAAGTAAAAATGATTCAATGTATTGTAATAAGAAGTCCAGGTACAATGAAATAGACAAATATCAAAAACCATAACTGAAAAAGACTTTTCTGAAATAAAAAAAGTCACAAAACTTCATATTGAAAAACAAACATAGGAAGTTCAAACAAAATGGTGAAAGCTGAAGAAAGAAAAAATTCATTTGGGCGTCCAGGCAAATAGATAAGGTCATTTATAAGGGAAGAAATAAATTGCCATTAGCTATTTTGTACAATTCTTTATGCTTGAAACACTGAAATAAATATAGTGAAGATATTCAAGGAAAGAAAATACCAGAGAAAAAAATTTATATTCAGCCAAACTTAAGTTCAAAGGTGATATAATCTTTCATGACCATGTATAAGCTCAGAAAATAAAATTTCCTTTAGCCCTTTATGAGACATCTTTTAAAGAATGGGCTTATATTACTCAAATGACTGTGAAGACATAGACATGAAGATTGGTAATTAGCATTAAAGATACATTCACTTGTGTAACAAAGATGGAATGATGGTTATGAAAGGATGCCACGACATATGACTGTATTCTGAATTGTATTCTCTAATAGTGTAAACACAGTTCAACTATAAAAATAAAGGTTTAGAGAGAATAGATATAATATTATATGCAGAATATAGATTGTCTTATAGATATTATCTGGGAGCAAAAGATATATAAAGATATTATACTGGAGGAGAAAAAGGGTGGGAAAAAATGACACTATTAAATAATTTCAGCATTGCTGGGAGTAGAGATCAATATACAATAGTCCCAAAAAAGGAGGTATTGACTATATATCAGTATAAATAAATAATTAAGCATATATAATGAAAATGTGCAATAACTGAGGCAAAATATTGGGTTCTCAAAAAAGCCCAAATACGTTTTTTTTGCACAGAAAAACGTTTCATGACTTTTCCAACAACCCAATATACTGGACATATTAATGACTAATTAAAAAAAGATTTTCAGGTTGAGTAAAGAAAATTATCAATGTGTTATATATAAGATGAATCAAGTTTTAAAATATCTAGAAGACTGAAAAAAAGTGAAAAGGTTATTAGCTTCTTGTCTGATGTCTGCCATGTAAAGATCTTCTCCCATTCTGTGAGGAGTCTCTTTGTTTGGGTGATGGTTTCTTTTGCTGCACAGAAGCTTTTCAATTTGTAGTCCTATTGGTTTGTTTTTGTTTTAGTCCTCCTTGCAATTGGGTCTGTATCATCAAAGATGCTCTTGATAGGAAAGAGTTCCACCAATATTTTCCTCTAAGTATTTGATAGTTTCTGGCCTAACATCCAGGTCCTTGACCCATTTGCAGTTTACTTTTGTTTCTGGTTCTTGATTATTAAACAATTTGTTCTGCTTTATATCTTAATGCTTTTCAGCCACCAAGTTGCAGATGCTACCATGACACCAACCTGGCTTCCCTGGGCAGATGACCTCACCAATGTATCCTAGAACCCCACCTCCCCAGAGCACTACACCACTAGGGAAAGCTAGAAACAGGCTGAAATGGATTGACCTGTCAACCCCCATGTCCAGTGCATAAGCAGTTACAGAAACCAGACCACTCACCTTCTTTCTGCACCCCCTAAAGATCTTTGGTCCATACTTCCAGAAGGATAAAGAATAGAGAAGCTTCCAGTGGAGGGGAGGGGATACAGAACTCTGGCTGTAGCAATTGTATGGAATTGTACCCCCTCTTATCCCATAATCTTGTCAATAATTATTAAATCACTAATAAATTTTTTTTAAAAAAATAAAAGGGATCAAAGATAAATGAGACACATAAAGTGACAGAGACCTCAATTAACACATCTGGAAAGGTGGAATTAAGGTGAAAACACATAAAAAAAAGATAAGGCACTTAGTAAAAGTTTTAATTTACAAAGATTTAACTGTTATTATGTAACTAATATCACCCGAACAGTGTTCTTAAATAAAAGATTAGAAGAAAGAGAAGGAAAAATATATGTTGGAATTTTTTAGTCTCTCCCATTCGTATACACATTGCACACTTCTCTCTATTCTCAATTCTATTCTATTCCTCTATTCTCTCTATTCTATTCCTCAATCTGCCTTCATGCTTGTTCGCTTCTCCTTTTTATTAAAAAATAATAAATTGTCTTTATTAGATAGAGAAAGTCAAAAATCAAGAGGGAAGGGGAAGATAGAGCGGAAGAGAGCCAGAGAGATGCCTGCGGCACTGCTTTACCACTTGCAAAGCTTTCTTCCTGCAGGGGGGATCCGAGGCCTCAAACCTGGGTCCCCGTGCATTGTAGTATGTGCGCTCAACCATGTGTGCCACCACCCGACCCTGACCCCTTGTTTGCTTCTCTAGCCTCTGAAGAACTGAGAAGTGCACTGGCTAATTTCTTCCTCACGCCCCTACACTTTTGCAAACCTGTCCATTATTCCAGAGCATTTCTGCTTTACCCCAGTCTGAACACCCTTTGACTTTGTGCTTTTCTGTTTTTCCATGCCTTAGTTATGTAACCTGGAGCAACAGAGTGCTTTTCCAGTAAGAAAGGGTGGGGGTGGGGCTGGGTTTTCACATATATGATAGCCCCCTGAGGAAAGAGCTATGAAATGGTTGTATTGACAGTTTTGTCTTTTCCCTATTACATTATGGAGTTTGACACTTTGTGAGTAGATTCTTCTTCAGTGATTCATCTCGACAGCCTCTCAGCAATGGAGATGTGTTGACAGTTGCATGTGTAGTATAGAAAAGTTTTGAATGGCTAAGCCAGTAAATTAGCAGGCTCTCATTCAGAGCCTGCACCATGAGCTCACAGGCTGTATTTACATTCGTGACAGTCCAGAAGCCAGCACCTCCCCTTGATGGACTCCTAAGTGTCAGGCCAGGGCTAGGTGCTTTATGCTGGAGCTTCTCACTCTGTGATATCCCCTTCATCTGGGCATTAATTAAGATTAATTAATTAATTAATTAAGATGAATTAAGATGCAGTCTGAGAGTTTACATTTCTATAAGTTCTCGTGGTACTTTGAGTATTGTAGGAAAGTAAATAAGACCTATCACCCTCAAAAATATGTATTTGGAAATGGTTGGTTTTCACAGGAAGGGTCCTGGAAACAGAATTGCCTCTGAGATAAAGGCTTCTTTCTCCTAGGGAGGATCTGTTCTATGGAAAAGGTGGGGCTAAAGTCTGTGTTTCCATTGTGCCTTTTCTTGGTAATGTTTCCTTCCTAACTGACTCCCTTTCCTTTTTTTTCTCCAAATCTTGTGCTTAAGGGAGCTACTTGGGTAAGTCAATAAGTGACTGGCTTTCTTCATCTCTCCCACATGTACAGAAGGCATACATGCTGTCACTAAATTTCTCTGTTTTTTTCTCTCTTTTCAACCTATCCTGTGTTTACTTCTAGGGCCTCAGAGGAAATCTGAGGGGTACAAGCTGACTTCTTTCTTTATATATACATATTTATTTTTTTATTTTCCCTTTTGTCGCCCTTGTTGTTTAACATTGTTGTGCTTATTGATGTCGTTATTGAGTAGGACAGAGAGAAATGGAGAGAGGAGGGGAAGACAGAGAGGGGGAGAGAAAGATAGACACCTGCAGACCTGCTTCACCACTTGTGAAGCGATTTCCCTGCAGGTGGGGAGCCGGGGGCTCGAACCGGAATCCTTCCGCCGGTCCTTGTGCTTTGCGCCACATGCGCTTAACCCACTGCGCCACTGCCTGACTCGCAGCTGACTTCTTTCTAACCCAAGAGCATCTCAGGGTTTTTATATGCACTGCCTTGATTCCACCAATCAATCCACATGACACATGGTAGTATTTCTCAACCCTGACTAATACTTGAGAACAGAGGGATTGCAAACCTTCTCATCCTCAGGTGAGTCCCACACTATTCATGCACTGAGACCCAGGTATCTAATTCAAGCTAGAGTTGAGAACATCTGCTCTGCTCAGCTGATAGAGTATGGTCTTGCAAACCTGGGACTTTGGGGTTCCATCCTAGTCACTCTAGGTACCAGAGTAGTGCTCTGTTAGCTGCCCCCCCCTCTCTCCTCTCTCTCTCTCTCTCTCTCTCTCTCTCTCTCTCTCTCACACACAGAAATAAATAAACTAAATATTTTCTAAAGTACTATTTGGACCAGGTAGTAGTACTCTCATTGTAATCTACATCCAAAGAAACTAAAACTTAGATCAATTACCTTGCTGAAATCCTATACATAGTTGTGGTGAGATAAAGTTTAAATGTAGGCTTGTCTGACTCTGGAGTTCATTCTCTTAATCACTGATCTCTATGGGTTCCTACAGAGACCATGCTACCTTACAATTCAAAATTATTGTTAAGTGAAGAAAAAAGACCTACCTATATTAACTGACTAGCACACAGTTCTATCGCACAGAATTCCCAGCCCTAAGAACTCTCAGGATGATTTATGGCGCCTTCATATTCGAGGGTTGAAAAGCTTTCTCTGGAACTGAAGGTGACTGATGCTACTTCTGAACCAACACATGTCTGGGAACTGACTGTGCACTGCTGGCTCCCTCGATCCCTAATAAATGCTGATCAGTCAGAATATTTTTCTCTTCCGTTGAGGTTGTAAGCGTAAGAGAAAGCCAGGTGCATCAAATCAGTATAATTAGTCCTGAAATGCTTGTGATTGAGGAAGTGGGTTCTTCAGAGAGAGGAACTCTCCAAGGCTTTATCAAACTGGAATTGTGAAGCCTTAAGCTGGACGGTGGCCAAACGTCTGCCCCTTTCTGATGGGAAGCAAAGGATTCCCAGAGGGACGGATGTGCTGGCAATGGCTGGGTTTAGTCTCCATCTGGGAATTCATTAATGAGAGCTCAGCTTCAAAGGCAGATAACAAGCTAATGAAGGGGAAGGGAAGCCCTGAAAATCATGCTGCCTAATGAGTAACACTGGGGAGATCAGGTGAGGCAGTAGAGAGAGTGGAGAAATGGAGTGGGTCCTCTTCTCCACTAGGCTGCTGGCCACAGCTTGGAACCAATTAGTCAATAGAGAAATCCCAGAGAGTATTATCTAAAGTCGTTAATGGGACAGCCCTCCTATGCCTGCTCTCTCCTTCTATATTCTGCCCCATCACCTTCTCATCATTCCTAAGACAAACACCACAAAGTCCCTGCCCACCAGAAATGCCAGCTGGACCCATGGGCACACCAGCTGGCTGAGCAGAGCAGGGAGGAGATTTCCAAGAGATGGTCTCTGGTCCACATGAGATGTTGGCAAAAACACAAGACCACATTGTTTACCCTCAAGAATTTGTTTTTTTTCCTTTAGGCATCAAAATGGGTATTTTGGGTCTCATAAAATCAAACTTGTTGTGTCTGGGCTCACAAGTCATGTAGGTTTGGGTGGGGGATATTGAATGAAATGAAGGCAGTGACACTAGTCAGCTCCCCCCCCCCCCCAATCCCCAGGTGAAATCCTAGCTACTCCCTAATGTGAGGAACCTTTTTTGGTTTTTCTGCCAAAGGCCATTTGGATATTTATAAAACCATTCATAGGTCATACAAAATTATGAACTGAAGAATCAGCACTAAATATTGCTATGAACAAAGTTCCTATATTTCTTGAATTTTGAGCCTCGCCTATGGTTGCATTGGCAAAGCCAGAACAAATTTTTTTTTTTTTTTTTGCTGTATGTGGCCCTCAGGCTAGATGTTCCTCATCCCTCTTAAATGCTAATCTAAACATTTTTCCAATGCTTCATACATTTCCAGAGCTTTGCTTATGTTCAATGAGGAAGGAGTCCTGTGACCATGTTCCAAGTGTCAGCTTTGTGGGCCTTCTTTGGTTGTGATTGCCTTGTGAGTATGTTTGGAATCAATCTGAATAATAATATGTCAAGTTGCTTGACCACCAGGCCTATATCTTCCCAGATGATTTTTTTCCTGCCCATTTCTCTCCCTTCACCTCTTCCCTGTCTTTTGATCCTTCTAAAAGACTCCAGCTCTTCTTTCCAGGTGAAGAACTTTTTTAAAAAATTTTTTATTATCTTTATTTATTTATTGGATAAAGACAGCCAGAAATTGAGAGGAGGAGGGGAAATAGACAGGGAGAGAGACAGAAGGACACCTGTAGCCCCGCTTCAACACTTGCAAAGCTTTCCCCCTGCAGGTGGGGACTGGGGGCTTGAACCCTGGTCCTTGTGCACTATAATATGTGCGCTCAACCAGGTGTGCCACCACCCGGCCCCATGAAGAACTGTTATGACCTCATATGCCTCTGTCTCCTAGCAATTCTATAACTTCTGATGATCTCTGATCTCTGCCAGATACAAAGGAGAGGTGATGAGGTAATGGTACCTCCACATGAAGTAGAAACATCCCCCCCACACACACACACTTTTCCTACAAGCCTAAAATTCAGTGGTCCAGGATGTGGTTTAGTGGGTAGATGGTATTCCTTGCTTGCCCAAGGAGCCAGGTTCCATCCCCAGCATATGGTCATTCTTTCTCTTTCTCTTTCTTTTTCTTCCTTTCTATCTTTCTTTCTTTCTTACTTTCTTTCATCACTTTTTTTCAATGAACAAAATATTTCAAAAAGCTCTCTGCAATGACCCCTTTGCCTTACATGTACACACACAGAGACACACATACAGACACACATGTGAAATTATACCTTTAATATCCTATAATTTTGAAAAGCACTGTTAAATCACTTAAAAAATTAAAATAAAATTAAAAAATACTCAGCTATAGCTCACACTGCTAGAGGTAGTTTCTTGTTGGAACTTCTCAGTAGATCTCTGTAGTAAATTTACCTATTCACCTCCCAGTTACATTACAATACTATCTTTCCATAGATAAGGATTTTGCCTGGCTCTATGCCAAACCACTCTTCCCAGATCAGTTCCACCTAAATGTTTATTTTCCCTGGCTAGGGAGAGAGGCTTGACAGTGAGATGAATAGAGGAGTCTTACCACATAAAGAATGACTTTCAACTGATCCAGTCACATCACTGGTTTCTTTCTTTAACCCAGTGGTTCCCTGCCTGTTTACACTACTGGAATCATCTGGAGAGCTTCTAGGGTTCCTGGTACCCAGGCAATACCCCTGATATTTTGTAAAAATCTGAATATTTGTGATAAGCCAGGCATAAATAGATGTTTGGTGACAGTAGTGCTCATATTTGACTGTATGCTTATAATCTATTGGGAGATTAAAAAATAATAATGCCTTGTATTACCACCACCCCTTACCCCCCAAAGAGTCTGATTAATGGGTCTGGAACCTAGCCAGGAGTGCTGGGAGTTTTAAAGTCTCCCAAATGAGTCTACTGCATATTCAAGATTTAAAACCAATACCCTGATCATTTTCTTCTAAAATTTTCATCTTGGAAGCCAGCTAAGGGAGAACATTTTGCTAGTAAAACAAAAACAAAACAAAACAAAACAAATCATCTTCTGGTTGACGTACTCTTTTCCACAATACTTCATCGCACTGAGTCTACAGGTGAGGTTGAGTTTTCATAGTAGAGAGTCTGCAGTGTGATGACTTCACTAGTTCTTCCTTTAACCTCACCTCTTCAGAATCCAAACCCACTAGGGAAAGATAGAATCAGCTTGGGGGTATGGATCGATCTCCGATGCTCATGTCTAATGGAGAAGCAATTACAGAAGCCAGAACTCCTACTTCTGCACCCCAAAAGGAATTTTGGTCCATGCTCCCAGGGCGGAGTAAATGATAGGAAAAGTAAACCAGAAGGCTCTGTTTGCCCACTCCACCAGGATCCAAAGTGTTGGTCACCAGGAATCTTGTTTTTGTTTTTTTTCTTGGAGGGGAGCATGATTTTTTTAATTGATTTAATAATGATTGAGAAGTCCATAAGATAAGAGGGTACAATTCCACACAATTACCGCCACCAGAGATCTGTATACCATCCCCTCCCTTGAAAGCTTTCCTATTCTTTATCCCTTTGGGAGCAAGGACCCAGGATCATTATGGGGTGCAGGAAGTGGAAGGTCTGGCTTCTGTAATTGCTTCCCCACTGGACATAGGCATTGGCAAGTCGATCCATACTCCCAACCTGTCTCTCTCTTTCCCTAGTGGGGTAGGACTCTGGAGATGTGGGGGGGTCCCAGGACACATTGATATGGTCATCTGCCCAGAGAAGTCAGGTTGGCATCATGGTAGCATCTGAAACTTGGTGGTTAAAAAAAGCATTAAGAGGGGGTCAGGTGGTGGCGCAGTGGGTTAAGCTCATGTGGAGCAAAGCGCAAGGAACGGCGTAAGGATCCCGGTTCGAGCCCCAGGCTCCCCACCTGCAGGGGAGTCGCTTCACAGGTGGTGAAGCAGGTCTGTAGATGTCTATCTTTCTCTCCCCCTCTCTGTCTTCCTCTCCTTTCTCCATGTCTCTCTGTCCTATCCAACAACGAACAACATCAACAATGGTAATAATAATGACCACAACGAGGCTACAACAACAAGGGCAACAAAAAGGGGGAAAATGGCCTCCAGGAGTGGTGGATTCATGGTGCAGGCACCGAGCCCAGCAATAACCCTGGAGGGAAAAAAAAGCATTAAGATATAAAGTAGAACAAATCATTTAATAATCAGGAACCTAAAAGTCAGAATATTGCAGATAAGATTTGGGGTCTCCATTACGGAAAAAGCTAGGAAATCTATTTTAGGTATTTTAGGTATATTCAAAGGAGCCCATGACTTTACTAATTTTTTCCTGCTCCCAACAGCTTACCTGCAGGTGGGCCAAAGTTATTATCTGGGGAGATGGTGTCAGAGTTGAAAAAAGAACCAGAAAGCTGGATCACAGAAGAGAGTAGCTCCCAAATATGGGGAAAGTAAGGCAAAACTGGAAAACACCAGAGGAAGCCAGACACAGTTTTGCTTATCTGAGAGAGAAGAGAAAAGATACTTGGAGTAGTAATAGGTGTAGGGATGAACTAGAAAGGAAGTGAAGGCAAGACTATTGAAAAAAATGGGGAAAAATATATACATAGATATAGATAGTTTTAGAATCAGCCCATATTGGTGACTGTGGGAAAACTTTTGTGGTTTCCAAAGGAGGAGATAGGACATAGAACTCTGGTGGTAGAAACTATGTGGAATTGTACCCTTATTATTTTGAAATTTTATGAATCAATATAAGTCACTACAAAGAACAAAAAATCTGCAAAGCTGATTTTATGGTGCTAGCATTCTCCCTGAACTGTGGTCTCCTATTCTAACTATAACAAGACCATAATCATTAAATAAAAATGATAGGGTATATGTCTAGCAGAGAAGCAACTACAGAAGCCAGAATTCCTACCTTCAGCATCCCAAAAGGAATTTTGGTCCATACTCCCAAGGGGGTCAATAATAGGGGAAGTAAACCAGAGAGCTCTGAACCCCCATTTCACCAGGACTTGAAGTGTTTATCACCAGGAATTTTGTTTTTATACCAATGATAGGAAGGCAAATCTAAAAAACAGCAGAGGAAGTCAGGCAGTTTGTCTTTTCTGAGAGAGAAGAGGAAGAAAAAGGAAAGACATCTGGAAGTAGTAGTAGGTGTAAAGGTGATTTAGAAAGGAAGAGAAGGCAGGATCATTGAAAAAAATTATATATACTTATATAGACTAAGCCCTTGACCTTGGGAGAACTACTGCAGTTCCTAATGGAAGAGATGGAACACAGAACTCTGGTGGTAGGAACTGTATGCAATTATACCTCTATTACCTTAAAATTTTGTAAATAAATATTAAATCACTAATTAAAAAAAGAATGATGTATCAGTGCCACTCCTGGACTTTCATTTTTAATTTGAATTCTCATAACTAGGTTGCTAGAGGAACTCAAATAATGCAAACTGTTTGGACTGCCACAAAGAACCTCACAACTCTTAAAGATGCTTATGAACAAATATCTTGAATATGGGATCACATAAATTGGTGATGCAGTATTAGCCTTAGGACAAGGAGTTGGAGATACTATAAGTTCACTGAGTCAGTAAAGTAAGACCCACTTTATTAGCTCCACATCCAGGGAAAGATGAAGATTTGTTAGAAGTCACAAGCACGGGCTTGTTTTTCGAAATAGCTCACTTGGATAGTGTATTGCTTTGTCCTGTATGTGACCTAGCTTCAAACCCAACCCTACCACACTGAAGAAAGATTTGGTGCTGTGATTTCTTTCATTCTCTTTTTCTGCCTCTCTGTTGTAAATAAATAAGTGACGCGTGGATATATATATATATATATATATATATATATATATATATATATCATTGGGAGGTAAATGGTTTACAGTAGAGTTGTTGGCTCTTAGGTACAGTTTCCCATCCCATCATGATAGGTATCTGCAAAACACTAAAAAAAAGCCTAAATTAGTTAGTAGCTTATTGGAAATAGAAGACAAAATTAAAGATTTCTTCTAGTTGTAAGATTCTCTCTCTCTCTCTCTCTGTAAAGAAAGAGAGAGAGTGAAATCAAACACCGTTCTGGCTTGTGCAGTACTGAGCTCATACTCAAGGTTGCATGCACGCAAGTCCTGAGCTCTCCACTGAACAAGCCGCCTCTCCTGTTGCTCTAGTCCTAGGATTCTTTGTGTTCAGAAAACAGTTTGTTACTTTAATATCCATGTTAGGAGAAAATCCAAAAGGCTGAGAAACACATGAAAAAATGCTCCAAGTCTCTGTCAGAGAAATGCAAATAAAGACAACAATGAGATACCACTTCACTCCTGTGAGAATGTCATACATCAGAAAAGGTAACAGCAGCAACAAATGCTGGAGAGGGAGTGGGGTCAAAGGAACCCTCCTACACTGCTGGTGGGAATGTCAGTTGGTCCAACCTCTGTGGAGAACAGTCTGGAGAACTCTCAGAAGGCTAGAAATGGACCTACCCTATGATCCTGCAATTCCTCTCCTGGGGATGTATCTTAAGGAACCCAACACACCCATCCAAAAAAATCTGTGTACACATATGTTCTTAGCAGCACAATTTGTAATAGCCAAAACCTGGAAGCAACCCAGGTGTCCTGGCTGAGCAAGTTATGGAATATATATATATATATATATATATATATATATATATATATATATATATATATATATATATATATATTACTCAGCTATAAAAAATGGCAACTTCACCATTTTCAGCTGATCTTGAATGGACCTTGAAAAATTCATGTTAAGTGAAATAAGTCAGAAACAGAAGAAAGAGTATGGGATGATCTCACTCTGAGGCAGAAGCTGAAAAACAAGATCAGAAAAGAAAACACAAGTAGAACCCGAACTGGAATTGGCATATTGCACCAAAGTAAAAGACTCTGAGGTGGGTGGGTGGGGAGAACAGGTCCAAGAAGGATGACAGAGGACCTAGTGGGGGTTGTATTGTTATATGGAAAACTGGGAAATGTTATGCATGTACAAACTATTGTATTTACTGTTGAAAGTGAAATATTAATTCCCCAATAAAGAAATTTTAAAAAAAGATTTAGGATTAGAGAAACTGAGTAATATTCATAACCTCAAATTTTGACTTCTGTAGTTACCAGATCTACTCAGTGATACCCAACATCCTATACCTCTAATCCATAAGATATCTCAATTTCCTTGACTTCTCCTAGGCCTTTTCCCTCATCTTGAATACTCTTCCTTCTCTTTCTATTATAAGTGAATGTTTGTGTTCTATGGCTTTTTTTTTTTTTTTTTTTGCCTCCATGGTTACTGCTGAGGCTCAGTGCCTGTACCATGAATCTACTGTTCCTGGAGGCTATTTTTCCCATTTTTGTTGCTCTTGTTTTATTGTTGTTGTAGTTATTATTTTTGTTGTTATTGATGTCATTATTGTTGGATAGGACAGAGAGAAATGGAGAGAGGAAGGGAAAACAGAGAGGGGGAGAGAAAGATAGACACCAGCAGACCAGCTTCACTGCTTCTGAAGTGACCTCTCTGCAAGAGGTGGCTGGAACCAGGATCCTTAAGCAGGTCCTTGCTCTTCATACCATGTGCGCTTAACCCACTGCGCTACTGCCCTGACCCCACTACATGTCTCCTTTTTTCAAGCTATTCCCAACAGAGGTTTCTCCCTCCTCAGGATATCAGTGTCACTTTAGATAATTTTCATTTAAATGTGTGACTCTCTTGTCTACTGAATTAGATTGTAGAGTCTGTGGATATAGCTTGTCCTTCTTTGGAGCCTGTTCAGTGAAAAAAATATATATGAAAATCACAAAATTCCTAGTTTCAAATGGAGTTTAGTTTTCATATCTATATAATTATAGGACATCCGAGACCATTTTTTCTAAAAAAATTTTATTAGTGATTTAATAATGATTGACAAGATTGTGGGATAAGAGGGGTACAATTCTACTCAACTCCCACCACCAGAATTCTATATCCTATCCCCTCTATTAGAAGTTTCCCTATTCTTTATCCTTCTCAGAATATGGAATGAAGATCTTTATGGGGAGCAGAAGGTGGAAGGTCTGGTTTCTGTAATTGCTTCTCCACTGGACATGGGTGGAGGGAGTATATACAATACATACTCAAGAAATGAAAGCAATAAGAGTTGTTACTAAGTCAGTGTGAGAGAAAGAAAATTAAGGCACCGATTTTTCAGTTTTGGACACTAGATATTTGATATGGCACTGACTCTGATGGAAGAGAAATTTGGGATGGGAATAGGAGGAGGAAGAAGATAAGTTTGAGGGATACGGAGGCACTCCAGGTGGAAAAACCCTTCAGGGTGAACCCTAAGGGGTATCTTAAGAACTATTGTCATTAACTATTGTCATCAACTGTTGAGTGGACCTAATAAGAACCAATCTTCTGGGAGTCGGGTGGTAGAGCAGCTGGTTAAGCGCACGTGGCACAAAGCACACAGATCCTGGTTCGAGCCCCCGGCTCCCCACCTGCAGGGGAGTCACTTCACAGGCGGTGAAGCAGGTCTGCAGGTGTTTATCTTTCTCTCCCCCTCTCTGCCTTCTCCGCCTCTCTCCATTTCTCTCTGTCCTATCTAACAACGACGACATCAATAACAACAATAATAACTACAACAACAATAAAAAAAAAAAACAAGGGCAACAAAAGGGAAAATGAATAAATATTTTTTAAAAATTAAAAAAAAAAAAAAGCAACAATCTTCCAACCCTCCTCTTGCCCTGAAAGCCTTCATCATGCGTTCTGATATGTCAACAGATCTTCCAATATGATCAACATCCTCACCTGAAAGCATTCCTTTTTCTTTCTGGACTTGAATATATCCTTCTTTTCCTTACAGTGCTTTAAAGTGGAGATTATTTTATTCATTTTCTTCTCACATGGATGGAGTTCTTCAGGGTCAGTAAGTGGAGCTGGAATTCTACTCAATTTCCATTTCTACACCCCAATAAGTTCTTCGGGAAAGCCTATGTTTCTTTGATGACCACTTCATTTTCCTTCTGTTCCCTTGACCTCACTGTAGTTCAACAACATTCTCATCACTTTCTCTCACTTGTCAAAGAAAGTGGGTTTTACTTTTTCCTTCAACAATTTGTTTCATTCTTGAGAATTCATACTTCTATATGGATGAGTCATCTACCACCCTGATTTTCATTTCCTTGACTTAATCATCCTCACAGATTTCTCCATTTCAACCTGGAACTCACTCCTATGGTCAAACCTTACACCACAGGTGTTAGATTGGTCATCTCACACACCCCATTCTTCAACCCCCTCTTGTTAGCAAAGACTCTACAAAACTACTTCTGGGTCTGATTTAAATTTTTAAACTTTTGGCCTGCACCTTTTATCTAGAGCTATTGCATAGTTGTAGCATTAATAGACTTTGAAAATGCCTATTATAAAATGACAGGTTCATTTGTGCAAAAGATGACAAAGATGAGGATCTATCTTTGAAAAAATGAGTCCATATTCTTGGTAGTTAGATAAAGAGAATGTGGGCAGTGCAGGGTGATAGACATCACTAGTAAGTGGTTTCCAACACAATCATGTCAGGAAAGTAGGAGAAATGCTGGAATTCATCCCTTACACAACTCCCTCACCACTTATAGTCTGCCACAACAGTTTTTGTCTCAATCACTCAGGCACTTAATTACACATTCGTTAATTTTTCACATCTGTCTGTCTGGAGCCTAGAATGTGGTCATGGAAAGCCCCCAAAGCTTATATTCAAAATAATGGATTCCAGTTATGACTTACTTCCTGCAAGTTCTTGAGTAAGCCATCATTTAATTGCACCTGAAAATGTAAATAACAGTTTCAACTTCATCAGAGTGGTAAGGATTAATGAAATAGTAGACATAAAAAACATTTGGTAAGCTTTGAAATGTTTTAAGAATACAAGGTCCACTATCTCCCAGCAAAATTTGCAGTCAGGAACTTTTAAGAATGTTAATGTGTTCTTATTTGTTTGTTTATTTGTTGATGGGAGAGAGAGGGCCAGAGCATCACTTTGTTTTTTGTTTTGTCATCTTTTATATTTTAGAACACTGCTCAGCTCTGGCATATGATAGTGCTGGGAACTGAACCTGGATTTTCGGTACCTTGGGCATGAACATCTTTTTGCATAACAATTATGCTATCTCCCCAGCCCTAGAGCATCACTCTGGCACATGGGATGCCAGGGATCAAATTTGGGACTTCATGCTTGAGAGTTCAATGCTTTACTCACTATGCCACTTCCTGGACTTGTTCTCCTATTTTATTTTTAACATTCCAATTTTTTTTGTTGATCTGTTCCTTCATACCTCCTCATATGACTTTTTTTTTAATTGATTGGGGTTTGGTCTGCACTTTGAATCTATTTCATTTGATAGGATCTAGAGAAATTGGGAGAGGATGGGAAGATAAAGAGGGAAAGAGAACGATAGACTACAGCCCTACTTCACCACTAGTGAGTATCCCCACTGCAGGTGGTGGTAGGGGCTTGAACCTTGGTCCTTGCACATGGTAAAGTATGTGTTCAACCAGGTGTGCACTCCCAGGTTCTCTGTAATTCCTTTTCCTAGGCAAATGATTTACAGGACAACTGTTGTCACATGGGGATAATCTTTCATCCTTCCATGATAGGTGTCTGTGTGCTAAACCCCCAACTTAGGCTCTTTTACACCGTTGTACATTGGTCTCTAGTGTCCACTGAATCTTCTCCCCATGTCTTTTCTCCATATCTTTGGATTTTCTTCCACAGACCACATCTGGTCCAAGTATCACCCTGTGTTTAGCTTTTATGTCCTTGTTTCTTAAATTCCACCTATCAGTGAGGTTAACTGGTGTTCATATTTCTCTGTCTGACTGATCTCACTCAACATGATTCCTTCAAATTCCAAGCAAGACAAGGTAAAAGAATGATTTCATAATTTTTAATAACTGAGACTACTCATATATATAAACTTTCCTAGCCACTTGTTTGTTGTTGGATATTTGGGCAGTTATGAATAGTGCTGCTTTGAAAATGCAAATCAAGATAGATTTGAATAAAGATAGAGGAATGGAAAAGAGACATGGTTTGGAACACTCATAGCCCTGTGCCACCCATTGTCAGAATCCTTTTCCAGGGATACATGCAGGGGTGATCCAACTCTGGGGCCTTTATCCAACCATTACCCAATGAGAAGACAGTCTTCCCTTTACCCATATCAAACTCACTGCCCCAGACCCAGTGTCCTCGGGAAGCATTTCTACAGCCCATATAGTTAGACTGTAAGAAGGAGTTGTGGGGGGTCAGAGAAATAGTTCACTTGGATAGTGTGCTGCTTTTCCATATGTGCAACCTAGGTGTGAGCCCAGCCCCCATTATGCTGAAGGAAGTTTGGCAATGTGGTCTCTCCCTCCCCCTCTCTCTCTGCCTCTGTGTCTCTAACAAAAAAAGAAAGTAGAAAGGAAGAAAGAAAGAAAGAAAGAAAGAAAGAAAGAAAGAAAGAAAGAAGGAAGGCAGGCCAGGAGGTGCATCTGTTGAAACACACACATTACAGTGTTTGAGGACCCTGGGGTTCAAGCCACTAGTTCCCACCTGCAGGGAGGAAGCTTCACAAGTGATGAAGTAGGGCTTCAGGTGTCTGTCTCTTTCCCTCTTTTTAAAAAATTTTTTTTGGTCTCTTTCCCTCTTAATCTTCCCCATTCTCTCTCAACTTCTCTCTATCTCTATCCAATAATTAATAAATAAAAATATTTAAAGAAAAAAGGGAGTAAGGGAGGAAGGAAGGAAAGAAGGAAGGAAAGATGGAAAGTGGTGACATTTTCCCCTGAGAGTCCAGAAGGCATGAGGCCTTAAATACTATTACTTCTAGGACATTTAGAAGGCCAACTTTCTGAGCTAGCAAACTGACCCCTCTATAGGAAGTTGCTTGAAAGGTTAACAAGTTTTCACCAGTGCTTTACCACAGACATGGTTATTCTTAGTGACTCTGAACCCTGAAAAATATCAGTGAAGTCAAACAGCAGGTAACAGGAACTATGGAGAACTCATGGAAAAGAGGGGTCCAGACAAGGAGAGTCTGTCAAACAATGGCCATGGAACTCCCTCAGGGCTGAGATGTCCTTAAGTGGGCAGATGTTCCAATGGTTAAGGTCAGTCATCGTGAAAACCACTGAGTGTGGGACTGAGCACTAAGAAAGAAGATAAACGTGGAAATGCCATGCATGTATAAACTATTGTATTTTACTGTTTAGTATAAACCATTAATCCCCCAATAAAGAAATTTAAAAAAGAAGATAAAGTGGAGTCTGGTGGTGGCACACACCTGGTTGAGGGGACATGTTAACCTGTGCAAGGGCCTGAGTTCAAGCCCCTGGTTCCCACCTGTGGGGGAAAGTGGTGAAACAGTGCTGCAAGTGTATAAATGTCTTTCTCCCTCTCTCTATCTTACCCTTGCTTCCCTCTCAATTTCTCTCTGTAATATATATATAACAGATATATACATGTGTATATATATATATATATATATATATATATATATATATATATATATATTATCAAGCAGCTTGGGGTTTTTAAAGGGTAGGACCAAATGAGATACAGTAGGTCCATTTATTTTGAGTTAAGTTTGATAATTTCTGCTAATATTTATGGGAGTATGACTATCATAATTAGGTGATAGTCAGTGACTCTTCACTAAAGTGGAATTTCATACACATTTATGAAAAAGCAATGAATTTTTTCACAGACCCCTGTAGAGAAGATTAGGATATCAAAATCAAACAAAGCGGGGGGGGGGGTAACTGAAAGATGATAAAACTTCAGATGCATTAGTGTTATGGCAGTCAGCCAGATCATGCCAATTATGTGCCTAATTGGGTCCATAAATACTTGATGACCCACCATTTGTGTCTGGGGCAAAGGATTTCTAACGGCAAATTCCTAAGTAGCTGTTAAAGCATCTAATGATTTCCGATTCTCAATTCATCAGGACTCCCGTAGGCTGTGATTCCTCAGCACTTCTAGAAGAAATGTGGTGGGGATTGCTCAGGTATGGAGAGGAGCTGTCTTTAGTGTCTAGTCACAGTAGAAAGTCAGAGAAGCCATGAGTTCAGTTCTCTTTGCCACAGTCTTTCAGTTAAGATCAAAAGCCAAATCCATGAAAATCAGAACTAAAAGTAGAAACCAAGCTTCTGATCCAAGTTGAGGGCAAGGTTGTATGGGGGGCCCACAAAGGGGTCTATTTTGTTGTTCCTGATAGAGATGACCAGTAACAATGGAGAGAGGGATTTATTTGAGGTCTAGGCCCATCATGTCTGTTTGGGAATCTCAAGACTCCCTGAATAGGGCTCCAGCTGATGGAGTGGCCCGATAGTGACTAAAGAGTCATCATTAAAGTATGCCAGTCTCTTGCCCTTATTCAGCTTTCACAGTCCTTGCTTTGGTAAGGTTAGCTTTGGAGTGAGTGAAAGAAGTGTTAATAGGAAGTAGGTGAGGAGGTTATCTAAGTCTAATTAGATACTATTTCATTAGGAACTTTATACTGACTCACTGCAGACTGTTGTGTACTTTTGCTTTCAGGTATATATTTTGCCCTAATTTATGGATACATGTGAACATATGCTCTATCTCATGGGACCTGGTCTATATGTAGGTTTTGGGACTTTGTAAGGAAGTGAACCACCTGGAATGAATTAGAGACTCCTATGAAAGGAAAGGTCTCACTTTAGTAATGAGGCTGAAGGGTTGCCATTTCATACCTGATGTCTTTGGACATAGTCTGAAGTGAAGCATGCTGAGGTGGTACTCGTTGTGTTGATTAGGTTGGGATCAGTGGTTGCAATATCATTTGGTATGAATTGAGAGAAGCATGCAGGAAAGTGAGCCCCAACCTAGAGGTTCCAGGACTGGGGGAAATATAGGCTCTATAGAGGAAATGGGAGGTTCCTGTTGTCTTAGGGTTAAGAAAACAATAGATATTGAGGTGGCAATTGTTGCGTTGGTTAGGTTGTGATTGGTGGATGCAATATTATTTGGTATGGATTGGGAGACGCATACGGGAAAGTGGGCCCTATCCAAGGGTTCCAGGACTGGGGGAAGTAGGGGCTCTATAGTGGAGATGTGAGGTTCCTGCTGTCTTAGGGTTCAAAAAGACAATCGATAGTTAATGTTATCATCACATTATTTGGTAATTGGGTTAACTTTGAAAAGTCCTTTTGTTATGGTTTGCTGTACAGTATCCAGTATCTTGTATATAGCTGTGCTATTAGATGCTGGGTCCATGCTCCCAGAGGGCTAGAGAATGGGAAAGCTATCATGGGAGGGGGTGGGTTATGGAGATTGGGTGGTGGGAATTGTGTGGAGTTGTATCCCTCCTACCTTATGGTTTTGTTCATTAATCCTTTCTTAAATAAAAAATTTAAAAAAAAGAAAACAGTATATAGTTATTTCTATAATCACAGGTAGAGAATTTCCCATCCTCCAAAGGAAGAATGGACAACATACTCTATTGCTACACCTGAGGAAGATGGGTCGATATTGGGGCAGCTTGGAATGTTCCTACTCATGACCACAGAATGTGAGCTCAGATCTACAGGTATGCAGAGGTCACATAGGCTCCTAAGCTGAATATGGGCCCCAGACCAAATTAAATCGATGGAGTATGGATCAACCTGTCAACACCCATGTTCAGTGGGGAAGCAATTACAGAAGCCAGATCTTCCACCTTATGCATCCCACAATGACCTTGGGTCCATACTCCCAGAGGGTTAAAGAATAGGAAAGCTATCATGGGAGAGGATGAGATATGGAGATCTGGTGGTGGGAATTGTGTGGAGTTGTACCCTTCTTATCCTATGGTTTTGTCAATGTTTCCTTTTTATAAATAAAATTAAGAAACCAAGCTTCTGGAGGTAATTTAATTAGTACTCAGCTTTCTTTCATCTCTTCATCAGAAACAAAAGTCATTTTTCCCTTTCAAGTTTTTTCCACTGCTAGAAGTGGAACAAGTGACAAACAATACTTCAGCAGCTCTGGAGAGTTTATTTTAAAATTCAGATGCCCCAGGGCAGGGGTAGATAGCATAATGGTTATACAAAGAGGCTCTCATGCCTGAGTCTCTGAAGTCCCAGGTTTAATTCCCCTGTACCATCAAAAGCCAGAGCTGATCAGTGCTCTGGTTTAAATAAAAAAAGAAAAAAAAAGAAAAGAAAGAAAGAAAAAGGAAATTCAGATGCCTCAGGGAGTGGGGGCTGGGAGTGTTTGATAGTGGTTCATGGTGTGAGGTGTGTGCTCAGTCTTGGGGAAATGTTTTGTTCTGTAAGGCTGAAGTTCCCGTTTGTGAAGTTCTGTGCCTCAAAAGCTCAGTTCTCCACTTCTCCTGGAGGCTGTTTTTTTCCCTTTTGCTGCCCTTGTTATTTATTGTTGTTGAATCAGACAGAGAGAAATTGAGAGAGAAGGTGAAGACAGAGAGGGAGAAAGAAAGATAAGACACCTGCAGACCTGCTTCATTGCTTTCAAAGCGACTCCCCGCTGGTAGGGACCTGGGGGCTCGAACTGGGATCCTTATGCTGGTCCTTGTGCTTTGTGCCATGTTCACTTAACTGGCTGAGCTACTTACTATTTACCCCCCACACACACTTTCTCTTTTACAGCTGACTTTCTTGACTCCCAGGGAGGATAGCTTAAGACTTCTTCTAACCATACATTTAAGTGCATATCAGGCACTGAGATAACTTTTCTCATCTGCAATCTCATTAACCTGTAACTTCACTGATCTTTATTTTAGAAATAATGAAATAGAGAGGAAGACACAGCTAGTAAAATGTGGCCTCAGACTTCAGACCCCAATACTAGCCTGGGTGCTTCCCCTTACCAACCCCACTGCTTCCCAGACCTAGTTCCTGACCTCTCTATTCCCTATTAGCAACCCCTCCTCAGGAGAACTGTCCTCTGGGCTAGAAGAGGATGCACAATTCACCTGATTTATGAGTTAAATTTCTGAGTCATGACTGGAAAAAGTCATCACTTCATAAAGCAAATCTTACTTTCTTTTTTTTTAATATTTATTTATTTCCTTTTTGTTGCCTCGTTTTTATTATTGTTGTAGTTATTATTGCTGTTGATGTCGTCATTGTTGGATAGGACAGAGAGAAATGGAGAGAGGAGGGGAAGACAGAGAGGGGGAGAGAAAGATAGACATCTACAGACCTGCTTCACCGCCTGGGAAGCAACTCCCTGGCAGGTGGGGAGCCAGGGCTTAAATCAGGATCCTTATGCCGGTCTTTGCGCTTTGTGCCACGTCCGCATAACCCGCTGCGCTACCGCCCGACTCCCACAAATCTTACTTTCTAAGGGCACAAAATTATGAACTGCAGTTGTTTCTGGAAATCCATTTCACAAAACCAAAGATTTGTTATGCATGTACAAACTATTTTATTTACTGTTGAATGTGAAACATTAATCCCCCAATAAAGAAAAAAAAACAAAGATTTGTGATGAAAATAAAACCAAACTTACAAGACACGCTCATGCACATATATGGCAATGATTTATTTTTTTAAATTTTTTATTTAAGAAAGGATTAATGAACAAAAACATAAGGTAGGAGGGGTACAACTCCACACAATTCCCACAACCCAATCCCCATAACCCACCCCCTCCCATGATAGCTTTCCCATTCTCTAGCCCTCTGGGAGCATGGACCCAGGGTCGTTGAGGGTTGCAGAAGGTAGAAGGTCTGGCTTCTGTAATTGCTTCCCCGCTGAACATGGGCGTTGACTGGTCTGTCCATACTCCCAGTCTGCCTCTCTCTTTCCCTAATAAGGTGTGTCTCTGGGGAAGCTGAGCTCCAGGACACATTGGTGGGGTCTTCAATCCAGGGAAGCCTGGCCAGCATCCTGGTGGCATCTGGAACCTGGTGATTGAAAAGAGAGTTAACATATGAAGCCAAACAATTTGTTGAGCAATCATGGATCCCAAGCTTGGAAGAGTGGAGAGGAAGTGTTAGGGAGGTACTCACTGCAAACTCTAGTGTAGTCCTGCTTTCAGGTATATATTTTGCAGTAGTTTATGGATATGTGTGCACATAAGCTCTCTCTCACAGAAACTGGTGTATATCTAGGTTATGGGACTTTGTTAGAAAGTGAACTACCTGAGATGAAATTAGAGTGTACTATAAAAGGAAAGGTCTCACCCGAGTAATGAAGCTGAAGGGTTGTCATTCCACACGTGAAGTCTCTGGATACAGTCTGAGGTGAAGCATGTTGAGGTGGCAATCGTTGCATTGGTTAGGTTGTGATCGGCGGATGCAATATTATTTGGTTTGGATTGGGAGATGCATATGGGAAAGTGGGCCCTATCCAAGGGTTCCAGGACTGGGGGAAGTAGGGGCTCTATAGTGGAGATGTGAGGGTCCTGAATTTGATCAGGTCCTGTTTTTAGTTTCCCTTTCAGATCTTCTTAGTCAGCTTCTGTTGATGAGTGGGATCATCCCATACTCATCTTTATCTTTCTGACTTAGTTCACTTAACATAATTCCTTCTAGCTCTTCCAAGATGGGTCAGAGAAGGTGGGTTCATTGTTTTTGATAGCTGCATAGGGCAATGATTTATTAAGAAGGAAAAAGCAAGGAGTCGGGCAGTAGCACAGCAGATTAAGCACATGTGGGTGGCGTGAAGTACAAGGACCAGCATAGGGATCCCAGTTCAAGCCCCGGGCTCCCCACCTGCAGGGGAGTCGCTTCACAGGCATTGAAGCAGGTCTGCAGGTGTCTTTCTCTCCCCCCTCTCTATCTCCCCTCCTCTCTCGATTTCTCTCTGTCCTATCTAACGACAGCAATAATAACAATAATAATAACTACAACAGTGATTAAAAAGTAAATAAATAAATAAATAACAAGCTCAACAAAAGGGGAAAAATGGTCTCCAGGAGCAGTGGATTCGTGGTGCAGGCACGGAACCTTGGCAATAACCCTGGAGGCAAAAAAAAAAAAAGGAAAGAAAAAGCAAATAATATATAACTTGTGCTATAAATGTTAAGTTGAGTGGACTTTTTCTATAAGGGCTCAATGAATGAAATGAGTTGCTGTCCATTTTTTTTTGAGTAACATTTCTCTGGAGCAAAATTAAGCTTTCTTTACTGTTCCAAGGACTTTTGAGCTAGTTGAGTTAGTAATCAGGGACACCAATCTCTTTTAAAAATATATTTACTTATTTGTCAATGAGAGAGAGAGAAAAAAAAAAACCAAAACTCTGGCACATGCACTTCCAGGGATGAAACTTAGGACATCCTAAATTTAAGTCCAGAATTCTCATCACTGTGCCATGTCCTGAGCCACATACGGACATCATTCTCAAATTTGTCTGCCATAAAGGCACCTGAATCTTTGGATAGCATTGCCACTGCTTTATCACGTCTCCTGTTTTGCTAGAAGTTGTGGGATAGCTGTAATGTGAGGTTTGGTCATTATATAATAGATAGGGTGATAAAAAGTATAAATATGAGGTGATAATTATTATGGGGGCAGGCAGTCCAGCATTGGCCTGACTCATTGGACCCACACTCACAAAGGCTCCAGGGTAGCCTCTGCTCATGCCTTCGAACTCCACCTGGCTATCCCCAAGACTGAGCCTCTGAGGCACAAGGTTACAGGTAGGGTACAGACATATACAGGCCTGCATGCAAAACAGTGAAGGGAAGCATAATGTGATGCTTCCAGCCAGTGGCTAGCTCATTTTATTTTATTTTATTTATAAAAAGAAAACACTGACAAAAACCATAGGATAAGAAGGGTACAACTCCACACAATTCCCACCACCAGAACTCCATATCCCATCCCCTCCCCTGATAGCTTTCCTATGTGGTTGAGCTTGGCAGGGCTTGACCTGAGGAGTGTGTCTATCCTGTCAGTCTCTCTCTCTACCGAGAGGTTGAGCAAAAAGGGACAGGAGTAACCCCAAAGATTTGCCTTATCTTACCAGACTCCCTACCTCACAAATACCTGCATTCCTGATACTATGTCCATTAGATAAAAAAGAAAGGGGGAGATGTCAGGAAATTGTGCGGATGTGGTTGAGGTTGGCAGGGCTCACAAAGCACCCTGCATTCCTGATACTATCTACATAATCATTGTTTTGTCTGAAATATCCCCACCCATTCCATTCTTTTGATCTATCTTCTTTCTACCCTCAAGACCCTCCCTGCCTGCAGGGTATCATTAATCCTATCAGTTAAAACCCTTGCAACAGTTGCTAAGGAAGTTTCTACCTTCCCAGCTTTCTTTTGCCTTTCTCTGCCCCTTTCCTAGCCATTTCTGTTTCCGACTTGCCACTTCTGGGTCAGACCTTTAAAAGCCTTGGCTCTCTGGTCAATAAAGATATTGTATTGCCATGCCACCACAAGTTCATGAGTCATCTCTCCCGTGTCACTGTGTGAGTAGCAGCCCAGGCTGGCTCCAGTTGAGTTCTCTCCAATCCAGAGAGTACGCGCCCAGGAAGAGGCACCCCCACGCTAGGCCGACATTACCCCTCTGGCAGTATGGACCCAGGATCATTATGGGGTGCAGAAGGTAGAAGGTCTGGCTTCTGTAATTGCTTCCCCACTGAACATGGGCATTGACAGGTCGATCCATACTCCCAGCCTGTCTCTCTCTTCCCCTAGAGGGGCATGGCTCTGGGGAAGCAGGGCTCCAGGACACGTTGGTGGCTAGCTCGTTTTTATAGTCTTCTCAGTCAGAGTTAAAAAACTGTATTTTAGAGAAGTGCCAGTAGCCCTGCTCACATTTTAAGTCACGGTGGTTCTTGTTAGAGAGCAGACTCTGATTTGGCAGGTCTCAGGTGGGGCCTAAGATTTTTGTACTTCTTTTTTTTATTTTTATTTTAATTTTTGGAAATCTCTCATACATGAATTCACTTCTCTTGGCCACTTTTTTATTTCAGAAAGGGAGAAAGAGACACCATAGCATGGAAGCTTCCTCCATTGCCATAGCAAACCCCCCCCCCCCCCCATATGGTCCTGGTGTTTTGATCTTGAGCAGAAGCATGGCAACTCAGGTTTCCTACCTGGTGAACTCTCTCTCCAGTCTGTAAGATTGCATTTCTAACAAGATCTCAAGTGGTGCTGGTGCTGCAGATGTGAGGCCCACATCTGAAGGAGCAAAAGCTAATAGATGAGGGGCTAAGTGGTGGTGTACCTTGTTAGGAGCACATTATCATGTGCAAGGACGCAGATTCAAGCCCTAGTCCCCACCAGCAAGGGGGAACTTCACAAGCGGTAAAGCATTGCTGCAGGTATCCTCCTTCCTTTCCTTCTCTCTCTCTCTCTCTCTCTGTCTCCCTTCCTTCTCAATTTCTTTCTTTTTATATGAAGAGAGAGAATAGATGAATGATCATGGAATATCTGTCCATGCCTTGCCTGTGTTTTGTACAAAGTATGTCTGTGCGTTATACAACAGCACCTTCAGATTCCTATCCAGAAACACTTAATACTGGGTCATTAGTACTTTTATTCCTGCTAATTTTATGTATGATCATATTAATGTCAATTCAATACTTTTTCAACATCAACTTCAACGTGGCCTTCTCTAGACAGACTAGACAAAAAGGACAGCTTTCTTTTTTCTAATTTTTTAATTTTTATTTATTTATTGGATAGAGACAGCAAGAAATCCAAAGGGGAGAAGGAGATAGAGAGACTGAGAGACTCCTGCAGCCCTGCTTCACAACTCACAAAACTTTCCCCTGCAGGTGGGGACTGGGAGCTTGGACTTGGGTCCTTGTGCATTGTACTGTGCACTCAACCAGGTGTGCCACCACCCGGCCCCTAAAAAAGATATCTTAAAGTGACCACAGTTCTCACAGTTCTGCAGTACACCCTTCTCCAGACTTCCCCCACCCCATATTCTTATGTGTAGAAATCTTACTCTGATTATTTTCATTCTTTGTTTTTGACTGTAGGCGCTTTTTAAGCCTTATAGACTGATAAATCCATGCTTCAGGTTGCCTCTCTCCCACTGTTAATAAAAAAGCAATTTATGCTGATGATCTTGTGTCACTTTGCATATACAGGAAATTTGAAATAAACGAATGAGGTACAGAGTGTAGCTCAGATGAAATTCTGGACTTGGAAAACATGTTTATGAAAAATAAATGAGTTGATGTGATCTGGACTAGATAAGGTATTAGAAGATGCATCATGAGCTGGCAGCAGGCTGAAATGCAAGCCAGAGTTAACAAGACAGAGCTGAAATGCACACTTCAGGAGCTGCCCCTTGTGGTTTCTCCTCCCAGACGCCCGAGGGAACAGTTAAATGAGCACTTACCTGCCCCCTTCTGTGTCCCTAGACCATAGTCTCACCTTGGATATTTGTGGAGCTTGAGAAAATAATACAAATATGGGTCAAGGAGACAGTTCAGCTTGTTTGAGCACCACTTCATATGCCTGAGGCCACAGAGGCCTTGGGTTCAATCCCTAGCACCACCTTATGCCAGAGCTGAGCATGTTTCTTTTCTCCTCTCTGTTTCTTTTCCTCCTCACTCATAATACATAAATAAGTCTTTTTTTTTAAAAAAAAAATGTAAATAGATATCCTTAAACCATCTGTTTACATATTTAAAGTAAATAAATCAAGCTAAAAAAATGGTCAGTCGGCCATGATACATGTAGCTTCACTAGCTTTGGGGAAGCTAGCTTCTATGACAGAATTCTTCTATTTCTTAGGTTTCTGTGCCAAGATAGCTGAGTCCTTACTTATAAACTTATACTGACTCCTCTTCTTTTCCACCCTCAGCTCTATTCAATACCAAGAAAAACCTTGTTTCCAGGTGCCTGGACACCTAGCCTGAGATCCTGTCACCTACCCCTTCCTATCAGCATCCTGTGGCTGCTTACTAAACCCAAGGTGGGCACACTTAATTAAATTGTGGCCTGCCCTTGGTAGACTGACACCAGGAAGGAGGCCCTTGCATTCATTCAGCTTCCTGGGAGATCAGACTATGCTGGAAGGTGAAAGAGGAAAGAAATATCTACATCTTCAGGATGGGTTGTTATAAAGGGATAAGTCTGCAAGGATTCTGGGCTGTGACATTAATTGCCCTGGGACATCCCACAGGCCCTTCCCTGCATGTTGGTTATTTGCTCTATGAGCCATGCTGGTCTTTTGGGCAAAATCCATCCATGGATTTTCGAATTTACTCTGTTAAAATCGGCAATTAGCTCTTTAGGGAAATCACTACTGTGTTTCTGCGGCACGGATGGCAGAACAGGGGGTGGGGGGAGGGGTGTTGGGGGGTGGGGGACAGGAGCCTTCCCTGTAATTTGATTCATTTTCTGCTGGAGAGAAACACAACCAGAATGCAGGCTTCTGTGGTGGCTGATGGCTTAATTGCCACATGCATCTTGTGGGGAGCACTTACTTGGCTTCCCTGTGCTTGACTCTGTGGCACTGAGAAGCAGCTGACACCTGGAGGGAGGGGAGGGAGCCAAAATGGCTGGTGGCTGCTACCCAGCAGTGAAGGAGTTGGAATCAGCCCTGCTTTGCTTCCATTTAAACCACCTCTTTATTTTTAAGGAGCGTGTAATTTGGTGGCTTTTTAGCCACGAGGCACTAAAATTGTTGATGTATTTTGTCTCTAGTACCCAGCACAGTAGCTGACATGGGTCAGGGGCTCAGTCCCTGCTTAGTAAAGACTCACAGTCTCTGGAGCTGGCTCTTTATGAATAGCTTCCTAATATTCCCACTTTGCACTCTCTACACACTCTGCTCACTTTCTCTTCTTGGTAGATCATATAAAAGGTCAGCACCTTAGACCAGATAGATCAGAGTCATCTTGTCTTCTTAGTATCTAAGATATAGTTATTAGTAGATAGCATTAAGTGACATAATTCATCATGAGGTCAAGAATAGTACAGTAAATCCTAACCATGAGATTTTCAAAGAAAACCAACCAAGTAACTTGATTATAATAATAATTATCCATTGCCTTCTTAAACCCTAAGGCAGCAAGAAACCTTTCCCATTCTCTTTAAAATCTGTATTTTTCCCAGTCCTAGAGCCTTTGGGACTTTACTTGTATTTCTTAATGCCTCTCCTCTTGATCTCCTACCCTGTTATGCTGCCTCTGCTGACCTCAACTAAATCAATGCCATAAGTGCCACCATGCCACCTTATGCTGCCCCTGACTTCTCACTTCAAATTGTATCCAGTTCCAATTATATGTTGAGACTCTTCCTAACGTACAGGACTACCTAGATCCATTTCAAATGGTGCACTCTCTAACAAAGTTACAGACCCGGACATAGGGGACTGGGTACATGTATACATGTATCCGTAAGTTGGAAGCAACTATATACTTCAAAGTAAAAGTTCTTAGTAGTCCACTGTGGCTAGGCTTAGATCTAATAAGCTTGGAAATAAAATAGAGAGGCCTAAAAAGTCACCATAAATTGTCTAATCAAATATCTACTACTTAGGCCTAGACACCCTCTTCTCATATACCCTACTTCACTTCTCTCAATCATTCTTTTTTCTTTAAGATTTTATTTATTAATTCATGGAGAATGATAGGGAGAGAAAGAGAAATCTGAACTACATATCACTGTTGTACATGTGCTGCCCGGGACTAAACTCAAGACCTCATGTGTGAAAGCCCAGTGTTTTATCTACTGCAACACCTCCTGGACCACACAATCACTTTATCTACTCAACTAACTACACAAAAGAAAGTAAGTAAGGTATATGTTCTAATTTGACAACATCAGCATTACTGTTCCCCCTTGATAATCTTTACAAGTAACACTGCATATAGTTGGCCAAGAAATATACTGGCAAATTATATATATATATATCAACTAAAAGGCAATTATTGTCCCTATGAAAATCTTTACTAGAGTCATCAAATAAGTTAATGTAGTAAAACTTAAGATTAACTTAGACCCCACTAGAATCCTAGGTGTATTTCCGGTTTAGATATAACAAATGCCAGTCAACTGGGAGAAAGACTGAGCTTATCTGATAAAGAAAGGAATACAAAAGCTGAATAGTGGCAAGATACTTGCTCATTTAATAATGGCCATTTTGGTCAATACCGGGCAACCCCCTCATCTGGGGCTCTAGTCAGGAAATCCTTGGGTTCCCACATAAATATGATGGGCCTAGACCTCTAATAGATCCCTCTATCCATCATCACCGGTCACTTCCATCAGGAACATCATCATAAACCCTCTTGCAGGCCTCTAAAGTACCTTTCCCTCACTATAAAGTAGCAATGGTAAGGACTGCCCTACTCACTGAAGGGAAGCTGGGTCAGCCTACTCTGCCACTCGAGGAAGACTGGTTCTGAAATAAGTGCAGCCTAGAATGTTCCTAACTGTGACCATGGACTGTGAACTCAGACTAACAAGGACTTGGAGGTTATACACACTCCTATGCTAAATATGAATATATATGGACCCTGGGTCAGATAGACTGGGTAAACAGGTAACTGTATTTATATATTTTCTTCAAGTTTGGGAGTTACTCTCTGCCCTAATACAGCTTTTTAGTTCTATTCTCAACTCTGACCCTATATTCCCAGACAATACTTTTAGTCCACCTCCATGTTAACTATCAGGCTAGAACAAAAATTACTAAAGTCGTGGGCCCCTTGGAACATACCTAAAATAGACTTCCTAGTTTCTTTCCACATAAGATCACTATTTTCATCTGCTCTAATCCTACTTTTTGATTCCTATTTATTAAGCATATTGTCCTGCTTTTTAGTTTACTGTCTTACAGCCACTAAGTTGTAGATGCTACTATTATTCCATCCTGATTTCCATGGACAGAAAACCTCACCAGTATGTCCAGGGACCTCATCTATCCAGAGCCCTAGCCCACTAAGGAAAGATAGAAACAGGCTTGGGGTATGGATCAACCTGTCAATGCCCATGTCCAGTGGAGAAGCAGTTCCATAGGCCAGAACTCCACCTTCTGTACCCCATAATGAATTTTTGCTCATACTCCCAGAGTGGGAGAAATATTAGGGAAAGGTGATTAGAAGGCTCTGAAACACAATTCCAACAGGACCTGGAGAGAGAAAAGGAAAAAAGGAAGTAGTAATAGGTGTGGGTGTGACTTAGAAAGGAATAGAGTGTAGGACCAAAGGAAAAAAAAAAGGATAAATATACATAAATATTTAGAGACAGTTACAGTAGTAATAGTCAACCCATATCTGTGATCTTTGGACAACTACTGCAGTGACCCCACACAGAACTCTGGTGGTGGGAAAGATGTGGAATTATGCCTGTTATCTCATAATTTTGCAAATCAACATTAAATCACTAATAAAATTAATAATAATTAAAGAAAATGGTCTGCATATATTTCTTCTTCCCTCTCTACCTACATCCCATCAATTCTGGGTTTATTGTTACTTGGGCTAGTAGAATGCACAGATGTGAAGTGAATAGAGGATTTAGAACGGTTTATGTGATCTCCCTTCCTGTCCTTTGTCATGACAAAAGCATGTCTCTGATAGAAGTTGGCCCCAGAACAAGGAGATTTATGGAGCAGATATGAATCTAATCCAGAGCTTGGAGCTAAGGCCAACTAAATCCAGTTGAGCTTAATCAAAATCTATCAGCTGTAACTTAATTGTATGACAGAATTAAATATGCATTACTGAAAGTCACTGAGATTTTTTAAAGTTGTTATACAACATTAATAAAACAGTAGCTGATTAATACACTGCTCTCATGCTGAGTACCAACACTTAGTTCAAAGCTTTAGCAAAAAGGGCTCTGATAATCACAGGCAAGAAAGAGGAGCAGAGCAGTCTCATTACATTTTGTTTTTATTTCTTCTTTTTTCACATAATCTTGTGAGTTTAACTATTGAAATATAAATTCTATATACTATTTTCATATTAATCAGTATATTTCATATATAATCAGGAAACATTAGTAGAATCATATGGTCATTTAGTTGTCATTTCATTGATTGTCTTTCTGTTTATGAAAATTTTCTGTTAATCACAGAAAAAAAAAAACCTTTCTAGATAGTTAAATAGCACTTACATAGAACTTACCACATACATTATCAGTGGAGAAAAAAATGAAGCCATTAATCTAACATAAAAAAAATCAGGGCAGTCCATTTTCATCACTTCTATTTCACATTTACTACACATTCCAGAAAGGGCAAAGAAATAAAAGCATCCTTGTGGAATTTTAACAAGAAAACTATTTACAAATGATACGACTGACTATTTGAAATTTTACTATAAACTATAAAAATGAAACTAAACTGGAGAGTTTACATAATGTATGTGATACAAAAATAATATGCAGGATGGACCTGCTTTTTAAAATTTTTTTTATTTATAAAAAGGAAACATTGACAAAACCAGAGGATAAAAGTGGTACAATTTTGCACAATTCCCACCACCAGACCTCCATATCCCATCCTATCCCCTGATAGCTTTCCTATTCTTTAACCCTCTGGGAGTATGGACCCAAAATCATTGTGAGATGCAGAAGGTGGAAGGTCTGGCTTCTGTAACTGCTTCTTCTCTGAACATGGGTGTTGACAGGTCTATCCATACTCCCAGCCTGTCTCTCTCTTTCCCTAGTGGGAAAGGGCTCCAGGGAAGCGGAGCTCCAAGGCACATTGGTGGGGTTGTTTGTCCAGGGAAGACTGGAGGATGGACCTTCTTTATGACCTTGCAATTCTTTTTCTGGGGATATATCCTAAGGAACACAACACACCCATCCAAGAAGATTTGTGTACACTTATGTTCATAGCAGCACAATTTGTAATAGCCAAAATCTGGAAGCAACCCAGGTGTCCAACAACAGATGAGTGGCTGAGAAAGATGTGGTCTATATAAACAATGGAATACTACTCTGCTATTAAAAATGGTGATTTCACTTTTTTCACCTCATCTTGGGTGGAGCTAGAAGGAATCATGTTAAATGAGAGAAGTCCGAAAGAGAAGGATGAATATGGGGTGATCTCACTCATAGAAGTTAAAAAATACTTCCATGACACCAACCTGACTTCCCTGGACAGAAGACCTTACCAATGTGTCCTGGAACCTCCCTTCTCCAGATCTCTACCCCACTAGGAAAAGATAGAAACAATAGAAACAGGCAGAGGGTATGGATTGACCTGCCAACCCCCATGTCCAGCAGAGAGGCAGTTACATAAACCAGAACTCCCACTTTCTGCACCCATAAAGATCTGTGGTTCATACTCCCAGAGGGATAAAGAATAGGGAAGCTTCCATTGGAGGGGATGGGATATGGCACTCTGGTGGTGGAAACTGTATGAATTGCCCTCTTATCCCACAATCTTGTCAATCATTACTGAATCACTAATAACAAAAAAGCTGAAAAAAAATAAAGAAAAGAAAACGCAAAGCAGAACTTGGATTGGGTTTGGTGTATTACACCAAAGTAAATGATGGGGTTGGGGAAGGGTTCAGGTCCTGGAACATGATGACTGCAGAAGAGGACCTAGAGGGAGTTGAATTGTTATGTGAAAACTTCAGAAGTGTTCACATGTACAAATTTTACTGTTGATTGTAAACCATTAATCCCCCCAGTAAAGAAAAAAAAATTTTTTTAATGCAGGAATTACAATTCTATATATGGACAAATACCCTCAGGACCTTTTTGTTTTATAGTTATCATCTTATCAGTGAACACATTTTCTTCCCATTCATAGTTTACTCCAACTCTTCTGAATAGTTTGTTTCTTTTGTTGGATAGAGGCAGAGACAAATTGATAGGGAAGGAGGAGAGAGAGTGACAGAGCTAGCCTGATAGTCAAGCCCCTACAGAACCAGAGTTTGGAGAAGGATTGTGTCAACAAGGCCCTCACCGAGAACCTTGAAACCCTGACACCAAGTTACATACACTACCATGATTCCATCCTTACTTCTTCTAAGATGACCTTACCAGTGAGTCCTGGAATTTCGCCTCTTCAGAGCTCTAATCCACTGAGTAAAGATGTCTGGTGGGGGTATAGATCAACCTGTCGACACCCATGTCCAGTGAGAAAGCAATTACAGAGGCCAGAACTCCTACTTTCTGCACCCCCAAAACAATTTTGATCCATATTCCCAGTGGAGAAGTGATGGGAGGAAGAGGGTAAGAGGGCTCTGAATTCCAGCTCCATCAGGACCTGCAGAGAGAGGAGGAAAAAGGGAGGAACATTTGGATATAGTAATTGGATCATGAGCAGCTTGTAGGGGAAGAGAGGACTAGACCCGGAAGAAATAGGGGGAAATTCTGTACAAATCTAGACAGATAGTTGTAGAGATGATAGTTAACCCACGTCTGCAACCTTGGGAGAACCATGGTGGTTTGCAATAGAGGGATTGGGGATTCAGAACTCTGGTGCTGGGAACCCTGTGGAATTATACCCTTGTTGACATGTACTTTTGTAAATCTATATTAAATTAATAATTTTTTTTTAAAAAGAGGATTAAAAAAGAGAAGGAAGGAGGAGATAGGAAGAGAGCACTGTTCTACCACTCATGAACTTTTCTCCCTGCAAGTGGGAATCTGGGGCTTGAACCTGTCTTTGCACACTCTGAGGTAATATGTACACTCTGAGGTGGTCACACACCATCCCCAGCTCCCTGAGTAAAAATCTAGCTGTCCCACTAGGAAAAGATAGAAACAGGCTGGAGGTATGGATTGACTTGCCAGTGTCCATATCCAGCAGAGAAGGAATTACAGAAGATAGACCTTCTGTATTCTGCACCCCAAAAAGAATTTTGTTCCATACTCCCAGAGGAGTAAATGTGTATATGTTAGGGGAAGATGACCAGGGGGCTCTGAACTCTAATTTCATAAGGACCTATAGTGAGAAGAGGGAAGAGATGGGGGCAAAAATATAGACATTCAGAAGTAGTAGGTGTGACTTAGAAAGGAATAGGAGGGGAGCCTGGCGGTAGCACAGCAGGTTAAGCGCACGTGGTGCAAAGCATTAAGGGCCGGCATAAGGAACCTGGCTCAAGCTCCAGCTCCCCACCTGCAGGGGGTTCACTTCACAGGTGGTGAAGCAGGTCTGCAGGTGTCTATCTTTCTCTCCCCATCTCTGTCTTCCCCTCCTCTCTCGATGTCTCTCTGTCCTGTCCAACAACAACAATAACAACAACGATAAACAACAAGGGGAAAATAAAAATAAAAATTTTAAAAAGGAAGAGGAGTCAGGGTCATAGAAAAAAAAGGGAAAATATAGATAGATATTTATAGAAATAATAATCAACCTGTATCTGTGATCTTGGGAAAACTAATGGAGTTTTCAGTGGAGAGAACAGGGACACAGAACTCTGGTGGCAAGAAAGGTCTGGTACTGTACCCCTGATATGTTATAATTTTGTAAATCAATATCAAATCGCTAATTCAAATGCCAATACAATTCTCATCTTTAGTCTCAGACCTTTCATAGTGAGTGCACTCCTTTGTTTGCTCAAATCCCCACAGCAGAGTTTAACCCACAAAATTTAAGCCTTGGGTATGTTGCCACTATATATGTTCGTCATGCTGAAATTCTTCCTACTTTACCTTCTGTAGTTTTACTCTTTTCTGATTTTTCTCCCAAGGCATTTCCCTCAGAGAAACAAAAGCATATACCTGTTAGAAGCATTGGGGTGAATTTTTGCTTCACTTAGGATCACCTCTTCTCCCTTCTTCCTGTCTTGAGTGGTAAGATGAAATCTGGAACTGTGATAGCCATCTTGTAACTATGAGGTAATAAAACTACAGACAAAAAGCCTCAATCTGACCAGTCCTGGGCCTTTCTATCTCCAAATCTATTGATATATGAGTTATAATAGATACTATTAATTGAATATTCTACTCACAGGTTAAAAAAAAAATCCTACACATCATACATAGTAAAAAAAAAAAAAATGACCATGGAAGGCTTAACTATTTCTGATGTGGTAACTTTATGCACCAGTTTGTGAATGCAATTACAATTAGTGACTCATCAAATACAGGTCACCAGCTTCTAAAGTAGATTTCTTAGTCCCCATCATTACTCATATGCCTCTGACTCAAAACATTGCCAGTGATTTGTGTTAATCATATAGAACAAGAAATGATAAGACTCATGAATCCTGACTGATTTCAAAGTAGCACAAAGGTGACAAGATAATTATAAAAAATGCTGCTACTTGGTAAGAAAATCAAGATTATCAGCTGGAGAAAACATTTAAAATAGACAATAACATCTCTGTGTAATAAACAAAACACTAGATTTTTATATACTCACTAGGTATTCTGTCATCATAAGGTTACATTGCTTAAGAAAATCTGGAACAACCCAAAAGTCTGTGTCCTGTAAGAGTGAATGGTGTATCCACAGTGTCATCTCAACTTACATAGAAATAACTCATGGGAGATCTCTGGTCCAGTCGCAGAAAGCACCACAAAATGTTCATTCTCTAGCTAGCAGAAAATAGTGCAAATGGATTCCATAAATAACCCAACTCTGCCCAGATGGACTACTTGTTCTTCTGTGGGCCAAAATGGAACAATTTTGTAAATATTTTGCAATCTAAGTTAAAAGCCATGAAATAGCAATAGGATGCTAGTAAGAGAATAATCCACCTCTTTCTGGTGAAGTCCCTGCTTAGCACACTGCACTTTTGCCCAACTTGGCACTTCTTATTTACTTAAAATGTCACAGTGGCTATTTTGAAATTTTAGCAGGTATCTACCTCAGTTTGAAGTTTGTTTGTTTGTTTGTTTCATTAGAGCACTGCTCAGCTCTGGTTCATGGTAGTGCAGAGGATTTGAACCTGGGATTTTGGAGCCTCAGGCATGAAAGTTTTTGTGTGTAACCACTATGCTAATTTCCTAACCTGAAGATGACTTTTTTTTTTTCAATTAAAAATATAAAGTAGATGGCTAAGCAAAAGGAATTAGGATGAGGAACTGATAAAAAAAAAATAGAAGTGAGACGTTAACTTAGTAGTTTAAGAGTTCATCTGCTGACTTAGAAAAGCTCAGTGATGTATCAGAGCAGATTTTCTATTACACAAATTTTGGTGAAGTGGATAGTCTGGGTCCTGTACACATGTCTTATATCTCTTCTTTCCTGATCTTTGTCCTAGAGGAACAGACATGCTGTAAGTACACCTATGGCTTAAGTATATCATATCTCACACCTGGGAGTCCCTTTTTTTTTAAAAAAAAAAAAAAAAAAAAAAAAGCACATTAACTAGTAATTTCAGGAGTGCATATCTCCATTCCCAACTCCATTTTGTAGATTTTTGCTGATTTTCTTTCAGAACATTTTAAAGTCTGGTGGTGTTGCACTCAGAGACACTAATTTTAACTTTAGCACTGTTAAAAATTGCATTCTACTCTAATGTTTGATTTCTCATAAGAATAGAATCATGGGAGTCGGGCAGTAGTACAGCGGGTTAAGCGCAGGTGGTGCAAAGTGCAAGGTCTGGTGTAGGGGAGACGCTTCACAGGTAGTGAAGCAGGTCTGCAGGTGTCTATCTTTCTCTCCTTCTCTCTGTCTTCCCCCTCCTCTCTCCATTTCTCTCTGTCCTATCCAACAATGGAAAAATCAATAATAACTACAACAATAAAACAAGGGCAACAAAAGGGAATAAAAAAAAGAATAGAATCACACACACCAGTTCTAGAGGCAGAAAATTTCATATTTAGAGTTAGAAACTCACTTCACCAAAATAAGCACCTTCTGTCATTAAAGATGCATTAACTGTTAGATATTCTTTAATTCAACTTTTTTTAAAAGTTTTTGTCTTTAATGAAATGACTTTGGAAATTACATACACTGTTCTATCTCCCTGCAGATAGAAACCGGGTGCTTGAGCCAGGGTACTTGGGTGTTGTAATGTGTGTGCTCAGCCAGGTGCACCACCACTCAGCCCCACATATTAACAACTTTCTTAACTGAGGCTCTGAGTTCCCAGGTTCAATCCCCAGCACCAGGAGTGCTCTGGTTACATATATACATACATGCATACATACAATATTGTTATAACCACTTTGAGGCAATGAGGTTGGAAATTTTTTAAGCAGTGGGACAGGCTGAGGCATACTCAGTTAACCGTATACATCACTATGTGCAAAGACTAAGGTTCGAGACCTTGCTCCCCACCTAGAGGGGACGCTTCATGAGTTGTGAAGCAGCTCTGCAGGTGTCTCTCTTTCTGTCTCCCTCTTTCCCTCTCTCTCCTCTCTCAATTTATCTCTGTCCTATCAAATAAATAGAAATAAATTTTAAAAAGGGAAAAGTTTAAAGCAAACTCCACATCTGTCATAAGAAACTGACAGTGTTAAACCTGAAATCATAAAAGTATGATCTAAGCATATTATTTAGAAAAATGTACAATGCACTTAGAAGAAAGTTAAATGTTCACAGGTCTCTGAAGAGCAGAACTTGGGAGCAGGAGACTGGTCTTTTTTGTTATAAGCCTTTTGGTATATTTTCATTTAAAGCCTAGACCTTAAAAACTTACATCCAGATCTATTCTTAGCATAGAATCATGGAAATATGATGACTGGAAATTAAACAGATCACTTAAGAGCTTCTCTAATACAATTTCAATTTGCTTGCAAAAACTAGGGGAATAAAAAGAAGGATAAAAAAGCCTTTTGTTCTAATAGTCAAAACTGAAATCATATGTAAAGGAATATCCAAGTCTTCATTTCCTCTGTGATACAAACTCAGCACAAATAAGCAATTAGGTCCAATTTTAATGGCAGACAAAACCATATCACTCTATTATGCTTTTACCAGCAACTGAAGCCAAGTTGTATGTGTGTGTGTGTGTGTGTGTGTGTGTGTGTGTGTGTGTGTGTGTGGCAGCCACTTAATTGAAGCTACCTACCCAAGTAATGATATGATTTCTTGATACAATAAGGAGTCTGCCACAAGTAGCATTTTAAGTCACAATAATTGTGTATATAATTGTATATAAAATATAATTCTACATGATAATAAAATAGAAATTATACGCATAAACATGATTCATGGCAAAGCTCTTATTGTGCGTATTTATGATAAAATATTGACATGATTTTTTTTTTTTAACCAGAGCACTGCTCAGTTCTGGCTTATGATAGTGCAGGTGGGTTGAACCTGAGACTCTGAAGCCTCAGGCATGAGAATCTCTTTGCATAACCATTATGTTATCTACCCCTGCTCCTGACATAAATTTTCTAACTAATTACATATAGTTGAAAAAAATAAACACATTCCTAAAGAATCTGCAAATACTTGATAGATTCACTCAACTCTGAACTCTTTAGGTTCAGAGATTATGACTCCACTTTGAGCACTGGGCACAACAAGCAATGTTGCTCATTGCCTTTCATTTAAATGAAAATATCCCAAAAGGCTTATAACAAATATATATATATACCAGCGAATCACTCTGGCACATGTGATAAATAGGGATCAAACTTGGGACCTCATGCTTAAGGGTTCAGTACCTTATCTACTGTACCACCTCCCAGGGTACTGAGTACTTTTTAAGGTAAATGAATAAAAGGGTTTCTATATGTGATCCAGAAGGCAGTGGAGTGGCTAAGACATTGGATTCTTACATATGAGTTTCTGAGTTTGATCCCTGGCATTGAATATGCCAGAGTAATGCCCTGGTTCTCTCCCCCTATCTCTCTCATTAATAAATAATTTTTTGATTGTTCCTGTAGAGACCTGAAGACTTTGCAATGTTTTTATTCCATCAAGAGTGTGGATTAACATTTGTGCAAAATGTATAAAGTTGCTTGCATAACCAAGTCTTAGTATCTCTCTTCAAGGAGCAAGATGACAAGAAGTATTTTTAATAATTAGAAAGATAATTTCCATCCATCCACCCAGCTATTTATTCTGTTTTAGGGTGGCTAAGAAACTCCAATGACCACGAAATTCTGGGAGATTGACTGACATGCTCTGCTTGTTTTTCTCCTTTGCAGACACTGACTCCATCTGGGAGGATATGCTCTCTGCCTCCCCTCCAGGAGTGAGCCCCCATATGGTGCTGTCTAGGACAGGGAATCACACCTGTCCAATCCTGGAGCCCCATTAAACAGGCTGACTTGCACTTTGCACTAAACTACACCCTTATTAATGTGATATTTTGGTCTCTATTTTCCCTTTTTTCATACTTTTCAATATATTTAAGTCTTAAGGACTGATGAGATGTGGTGGCTTTAAGTTAACTGGATGTTAAGTTTAAACATATAAGATGCTAGTGCTTGATATGCTGTTTGAACCTGGTTATATTATTGTTGCTTAATCATGGAACAAAGGAATGTAAAGGGGCGGGGTTAGATAGCACAATGGTTATGCAACTAGATACTCATGCCTGAGGCTCCGAAGTCTCAGGTTCAATCCCTTGCACCACCATAAACCAAAGCTGAGCAGTGCTTTGGGGGGGTGGGGAGAGGGAGAGGAAGAGAGAGAGGATTTCTTTGGTAATATTTTCAGGAACTAATAAAAAAGAATGAACTGTGGATTGATCAACTGTGACCTTAGAAGGTATTTTTAAAAGACTTATTGTTTTACAGGGAGGGAGAAAGAGAGTGGGACCAGATCGCTGCTCAGCTCTGTTTTATGGTGGTAGTAGGGATTCATCCTGGGACCTGAGGGACACCAGGCATGCAAGTCTCAGGTGCTACTCTGGCCTATCTCTGCTTGAGAAAGTTTTTCAGGTGTGTATACAGTTAATCACAACCCCTTCCTGGTGAGAGGGTAGGAATGATAATGATGATCTGATACACAGCTGCCTTTATTTAATTTAGAGTCTACCAGAGCCAGGATAAATAGTCTATATCTATCATCTTGTTTAATCTTAAAAGCCTCTAATTAGATATTTATGATTATTTTCCATAAAAGAGTAATGTGAGGGTTAAAGAAATAAGATCATTTGCCAAAGGGCACAGAACAATAACAACTAAGAAAGAAGTTTACCCAAACCTTTATGGCTTTTTCTTTTAGTATTTATTTATTCCCTTTTGTTGCCCTTGTTGTTTTATTGTTGTAGTCATTATTATTATTGATGTCATCATTGTTGTTGGATAGGATAAAGAGAAATGGAGAGAGGAGGGGAAGACAGAGAGGGGGAGAGAAAGATAGACACCTGCAGACCTGTTTCACCACTTGTGAAGCGACTTCCCTGCAGGTGGGGAGCCCCCAACCTCCAATGATAACTATCATAGTTCTCACAAAATCTTGAGTTTGGCTGTGTGTGTGTGTGTGTGTGTGTATTTTAACTTATTTTTCTTATTACTCCTCCTTTTCCTCTCCCTCCTTCTCTTCCTCTTTTTCCTCCTTTTCCTTCCTCTTCACAACTTCATTTGTTTCAGTTCTCTAAATTCTACATGTGAACATGACCATCAGTAGTTGTCTTTCACCTCTCTACTTAGACCGTGTAACTTAAATCACCTGGCCCCTACAGAAATTCAATAAAAGGAGAGGGAGATAGAATAATAAGTGTTCTGGGAGGCAGGGGTGAGAGATGACTCACTGGGGAGAATGTACCCTTTACTAAGAGTAAAGACCCAGGTTCACGCCTTGGCTACCATATGGAAGAACCAGTATAGAGGAAGTTTCACAAGTGGTGAAGCAGTACTTTGGTGTCTCTACCTCCCCCCCTCTCTTTTTACCTGCCTCTCATTCTCTAACTTAAGAAAGGTTGTCAGGAATGGGAGATCTTTACATGCCTTACATCAGACAAGAGGCTAATAACCAAAATATATAAAGAGCTCACCAAACTCAGCAACAAAAAAACAAACAACCCCATCCAAAAAATGGGGAGAAGGTATGAACAGAATATTCTCCATATGAGAGATTCAGAAGGCCAATAAGCATGAAAAAATGCTCCAAGTCTTTAATTGTCAGAGAAATGCAAACAGGCAACAATGAGATACCACTTTACTCCTGTGAGAATGTCATACATCAGAAATGACAACAGCAACAAATGCTGGAGAGGTTGTGGGGATGGTGGGAATGTCAATTGGTCCAACCCCTGTGGAAAGCAGTCTGGAGAACTCTAGAAGTGAACTAGAAGGCTAGAAAGCAGTCTGGAGAACTCTAGAAGAGAACTCAGAAGGCTAGAAATGGACCTACCCTATGACCCTGCAGTTCCACTCCTAGGGATATATTCTAAGGAACCTAACATACCCATCCAAAAAGATCTGTGTACACATATGTTCTTAGCAGCACAATTTGTTCCAAAGAATTATTTTGGTTTTCTTACAGGTCTTGTGTCTCCTTTCAACAATATGCAGTCATGTGCTACTTGATGAGAGGAATAAATTCTATGAGGGAGATAACATAATGGTTATGCAAAGAAACTCATGCCTGAGGCTCCAAGGTCTCAAGTGCAACCCCCCATACCACCATAAGCCAGAGCTGAGCAAGTGCTCTGGTAAAGAAAAAAAAAGGGGGGGGGGGATAAATTCTGGAAAATGCATTGTTAGGTGGCTACACAGTTGAACAAAAGTCACAGAGTGTAATTACACAAACTAAATGGTATAACCTACTACACACTTGGGCCTATTGTAATCGGCAATGCATATGTGCTCCATTGTTGACCAAAATGTCAACAGTGACATTAAGTAATGTATGACTGGATTTCCAAGAGAAAAAGCAATGACTCCAAGCTACTGATCCACTCTATAGATATATTGGTTGGTGAATAATATTCAAGTTGAGAACCACAACAGTCTTTTATTTTTTTTCTCAGGTATTGTACTTCACCTTCAGGTAAACAGTGCTTGTGTGACCAGAAGGGACATATGGAAAAATAGAAGGGTCTGGGGAGCTAGCATAATTCTTATGCAAAAATCTTTTCATGTCTGAAACACCAAAGTCCCAGGTTTAATTCCTAGCACCACAATAGGCTCCACAGAGCTGAGAAGTACTCAGGTGGAAGAAAGAAAGAAAGAAAGATAGGAAGAAAGAAGAAAGAAAGAAAGAAAGAAAGAAAGAAAGAAAGAAAGGAAGGAAGGAAGGAAGAAAGAAAGAGAGAGAGAAAGAGAAAGAATAGAAGGAAGGAAGGAAGGAAGGAAGGAAGGAAGGAAGGAAGGAAGGAAGGAAGGAAGAGAGTAAAGGAAGATAAGTCTTAGGGAGCCAGTGGTGGTTCCCCTGGTTAAGTACACACATTATAGTACACAAGGACCCAGGTTTAGGACCCTGGTACCTATTTGCAGGGAGAAAGCTTCACGAGTAATGAAGCAGAGCTGCAAGTGTCTCTCTGTCTCTTTCCCTCTCTGTCTCCCCCCCTCTCAATTTCTGTCTCTATCCAATAATATTAATTTTAAAAATATTTTTTAAAATAAATGAATTTCCACTAAGCAAATTTTATGGAACCAAATGAAAACAGTTCACTTTATTGCACTTTAAAAATAGAACTACAGGGAGTCGGGCTGTAGCGCAGCGGGTTAAGCGCAGGTGGCACAAGGATCCCGGGATATTCGAACCCCGGCTCCCCACCTGCAGGGGAGTCGCTTCACAGGCAGTGAAGCAGGTCTGCAGGTGTCTATCTTTCTCTCCTCCTCTCTGTCTTCCCCTCCTCTCTCCATTTCTCTCTGTCCTATCCAACAACGACAACAACAATAATAACTACAACAATAAAACAACAAGGGCAACAAAAGGGAATAAATAAATAAAATAAATATTTAAAAATAAATAGAACTACAGGGGAGTCGGGCAGTAGTGCAACGGGTTAAGCGCAGGTGGCTCAAAGCTCAAGGACTGGAATAAGGGTCCCGGTTCGAGCCCCCAGATCCCTACCTACATGGCAGTCGCTTCACAGGTGGTGAAGCAGGTCTGCAGGTGTCTATCTTTCTCTTCCCCTCTCTGTCTTTCCCTCCTCTCTCCATTTCTCTCTGACCTATCTAACAACAACTACATCAGTAATAACAACAATAACTACAACAACAATAAAAAGACAACAAAAGGGAAAATAAATCAATAAAATTAAAAAAAAAAATAACTACAGAACCTCTTAATACCCACATTCAGCGGGGAAGCAATTACAGAAGCCAGACCTTCAACCTTCTGCATCCCACAATGACCTTGGGTCCATACTCTCAGAGGGATAAAGAATAGGAAAGCTATCAGAGGAGGGGATGGGATACAGAGTTCTGGTGGTGGAAATCATGTGGAGTTGTACCCCTCTTATCCTATGGTTTAGTCAGTGTTTCCTTTTTATAAATAAAAAATTTCTAAAAAAAAGAACTACAGGGGCTGGGTGGTGGTGTACCTTGTCCTTGCTACAGTGCGCAAGGACCTGGGTTTGAACCCCCAGTCCCCACCTGTAGGTAGAAAGCTTTGTGAGTAGTGAAGCAGAGTTGCAGATCTCTCTCTCTCCCTCTCTTTCTCTCTTCCTCTCTCTCTCTCTCTCTTTCTTTCTCTTCCTCTCCCTACCCTCTCAATTACTGGCTGTCTCTATCCAATAAATAAATAAAGATAATTAAAATTTTAAATAAAAATGAGAATAGAACTACAGAGGGCTGGACAGTGGTGCAACTGGTTGAGCACAGATATTACAATGAGCAAGGACCCAGGTTCAAGTCTCCGATCTCCACCTGCAGGGGTAGAAGCTTCATGAGCAGAGAAGCAGAGCTGAAAGTGTCTTTCTCTCTGTCTCCCCTCCTTTAAATTTCCCTCTGTCCTAGAAAATAAATTAATAAATAAATTTTAAAATTAATAAATAAATTTTAAAATAAAGTAAAAATAGAACTATAACCAGTAAAAGACCACCAGTAATTATAGTGTGCTGGGTAATCCTAAATTACTCTGTCTACATATGCACATCATGTACTTATAAAAATAAATGATTAGAGCAAAACTTAAGGAAATACTAATGCTGACATGTAATTAGTTAGTTTTATATGTAATAGCTACCTGCTCTTAATTACCTTTCAATCAGCCTGGCTTTCTCTGAGTTCCCAGAGGAATAGGACATTCAAATTTATCTTAAGCTAATTTAAACAAAACCTGTTCAAGGACATATACCCAATGCAAATGCTTTGAGCCACAGAATATCAAACAACATTTAATTGAACTCTAGTGATATTGTCTTGATTTAAAAGGGACAAAAGAACCTGTCTGCAACACAATCAGCAATAATTATATTGCTTTCTAAGGTTATTTCTCAAAATGTTCTTGCTTCTCTTTTCTTAACAAAAGAGATCCCTTAAATGAGTAAAAATGTTTTACTTATTTTAGAAAGGTGTGGTTCCTTGGCAGAGAGAGAGCATCAATACTGTTTAGAAAACTAACTCTAGTTGCCTCCCTGGGACAAGCAGTTCTTCATATTCTTCTGTCCTAATGATTTGTTCTTTGACATAGACTTTTTAAAATAGAAGACAGGTTCCAGATATTACCATGATGCCAACCTGACTTCCCTGGGCAGATGACCCCACCAATGTGTCCTGGAGCACCGCCTCACCAGAGCCCTGCCCCACTAGAGAAAGAGAGAGGCAGGCTGGGAGTATGGATCAACCTATCAACGTCCATGTTCTGCAGGGAAGCAATTACAGAAGCCAGACCTTCCACCTTCTGTATCCCACAATAATCCTGGGTCCATACTCCCAAAGGGATAACAAACAGGAAAACTTTCAAGGGGGGAGGGGGGATGGGACAGGGAGTTCTGGTGGTGGGAATTGTACCTCTCTTATCCTATGGTCTTGTCAATATTTCCACTTTATAAATAAAAAAATAGAAGACACATTTTTAGGCAGACAGAGTGAAACAGGCCACATCACCAAAGCTTTTTTTTTCAATGTGGTGGGGTATGAACGCTAAGATACATGCACAAAACAAAGCAGTGTAGTATCTCGAGCTATTTTAACCACTTGATACAGATTTCTTCCTCTTTTTTTCTTTCTTTTTTTAAATTTTTTAAGTTATTTCTGGATAGAGACAGAGATTGAGAGGGGAGGGGGAGATAGAGAGGGAGAGAGATAGAGACCTGTTTCACCACTCGTGAAGCTTTCCCCTCCAGGTGGGGACCAGGGGCTTGAAACTAGGTCCTTGTGCACCATAATGTGTGTGCTTTACCAAGTGCATCACCACCTGGCACCCCCCCCCTTTCTTTTAAGTTCTTCCTCTCTATTAGTGATATGACAATGACTTATAAGATGGTAAGATTACAGGGGGACAATTCCATATTCTGCTCACCACCACAGGTCTGTGCCTCCTCCCCTCCCCCCAAGGATAGCCATCATAGTTTTCATAGGGTCTTAATGACAGCTTGACTACTTTTTTTCTCTTTAACAAGTTCAAGTGTTCAGTTAATTATATTGCACATAAGAGTGAAACCATTCAGTAATTGTCTTTCAGAGAAATGTGTGGTATATGCATTCCTTGAGGTATGAAGTTGTACTCCTGAAATAAATATTTAAAGTTATAAACCAATGTTACCTCAATGGAAAGAGAGAGAGAGAGAGAGAGAGAGAGAGAGAGAGATGAAGTAATTCTAGCTCTATTCTAGAAACTGAAACCTTTGGTGCCACAGGTATGAAAGTATCTATGTATAACCACTATACTATTACATTTATATATATTTGTACATATACAGTACTGTTCATCTCTGGCTTATTGTGATATTGAGGGTTGAACTTGGGACCTCCAAGTTTCAAATATGGAAATTCATTTTCATAACCACTATGCAAGTTCTCTGGTCCCTAGAATAAACTTTAAATTTCTTTTATTTACCAAAAAGGAAAAAAAATCCCAGGGTAACTTTTGCAAGCATATATATATATGAAAGAGACAGAACTGTTAGGAGAAAAATGTTGCGAAAATTAACAGTGAAGTGAGAAAAAAGTTTAAAGGAGATCAGTTCTGCATAACAGCAGTTCCTCCAATGCAGAATTTTGCTGTTGAAAATCTTGACATGTTTTACTGGAACAAGACTATATTAAGAAGTCTCAGTTCTGTCTACAGCTAAGTCAGTAACACCTTAAAACCTTGGAGTTTTATTCCTAAATATTTCTTTTTTACAAAGATTTTATTTATTTATTAATAAGAAAGGTAGGGGGGAGAGAGAGAGAAAGAGAAAGAACTAGACATCACTCTGGTACATGTACTGCTGGGGACTGAACTCAGGACCTCATGCTTGAGAGTCTAGTGGCTTAACCACTGCGCCACCTCCCGGACCACAATCTCTAAATATTTCTCTCTGCTGTCCTGTAAGTGAATACATTGTTTTTTGGGGGAAAAAAAGTGTTATCTGCCTCAAAGAAATTTGAGTCAAGCAAAAAAAAAAAGAAGAAGAAGAAGAAGAAAATAAGAAAGAAAGAAAAGCAATGTGTGTGTGTGTGTGTGTCTGTAATATATGCATAAATGTATGAGGGTTAAGTCTGTTGCTTTTGTAGAATCTGAGAGAACTTTAGTGGTAAATCATCTATCTTTCACTTTCCAAATAGAAACACTCCAAGTTTCTAACTTATCTCACTTAACATAATTCCCTCCAGCTCCATCCAAGATGGATTGAAGGTGGGTTCATTATTCTTAATACCTGTGTAGTATTCCATGGTGTATATATACCACAACTTGCTCAGACATTCATCTGTTGTTGGGCACCTGTGTTGCTCCCAGGTTTTGGCTATTATGAATTGTGCTGCAATGAACATTGGTGTACATATAATTTTGGTTGGGTGTTATGGAGTCCTTAGGATATATCCCTAGGAGAGGGATTACTGGGTCATATGGAAGGTCGGTCCATTTCTAGCTTTGTGAGTGTTCTCCAGACTGCTCTCCACAGGAGTTGGACCAACTGACATTCCCACCAGCGGTGCAGGAGGCCCTTTGTCCCCACAACCTCTCCAGCATTTACTGCTGCTGTTGTTTTTGATGTATGACATTCTCACAGGGGTGAGGTGGTTATCTCATTGTTGTCTTTATTTGCATTTCCCTGACAATCAGTGACCTGGAGCAACTTTTCATGTTTGTTGGCCTTTTGGATCTCTTCTGTGGTGAATATTCATATCATCTGCCCACTTTTGGATTGGGTCATTTGTTTTCTTGTTGCTGAGTTTGGTGAACTCTTTATATATATTGGTTATTAGGTTCTTGTCTGATGTATGGCATGTAAAGATCTTCCATTCTGTGAGGGGTCTCTTCATTTGGGTGAGAGCTTCTTTTTTTTTTTAATTTACTTTTATTTATTTATTCCTTTTGTTTCCCTTGTTGCGGGTGATAGTTTCTTTTGCTGTGCAGAAGCTTTTCAATTTGATGTAGCCCCATTGATTTGTTTTTTATTTAGTCTTCCTTGCAATTGGGTTTGTGTCATCAAAGATGTCCTTGAGGTTTAGATGGGAAAGAGTTCTGCCAATATTTTCCTCTAAATATTTGATAGTTTCTGGTCTAGCATCCAAGTCCTTTATCCATTTGGAGTTAACTTTTGTTTCTGGTGAGATAATGTGGTTATCACTGGTGCTTGGAGCCTGAACTATGATTCTATTTTTCTTTCTATTTTACTGGATAGGACAGGAAAATTAAGAAGGGAGAAGAGATAGAAAAGGAGAGAGAAAGACAGACACCTTCTGACTTGCGTCACCACACATAAAGCATCCTCCTGCAGGTGGGGAGGGGGCTTGAACCCAGTCCTTCAGCATGGTAATGTGTCCACTTACCTGATATGCCACTGCCCAGCCCCCAGGCACATTTTCTTATAGAAATATCCCACATTCCCCTCTCAGTCTCAGGCTTCTGTGTGCTCACTGAATATTCTATTTCTCTTCCCAATGCACAGCTATCTCCTCATGCCTTCTAGTTTTTATTTTTCTAGACTTTTTTATTTTTTATTTTATTTTATTTTATTTTATTTTATTTTATTTTATTTTATTTTTGCCTCCATGGTTATCACTGGGCCTGCACCACAAATCCACTGCTCCTGGAGGCTATTTTTGCCCTTTTGTTGCCCTTGTTGTTTTATTGTTGTGGTGGTTATTACTATTGTTGTTATTGATGTCGTTGTTGTTGGATAGGACAGAGAGAAATGGAGAGAGGAGGGGAGGCCAAAGAGAGAGACACCTGCAGACCTGCTTCACTGCCTGTGAAGCAACTCCCCTGTAGGAGCTGGTGGCTGGAACCTGGATCCTTATGCTGGTCCTTGTGCTTTGCGCCACTTGCGCTTAACCTGCTGCTACCGCCTGACCCCCTGTCCTTGCCCGTTGTGCCATGTGCATTTAACCTGCTGTGATACCGCCCAACTCCCACTGTTTATTTTATTATTAATATATTTTTTATGAGATTGTAAGATTACAATGTATAGTTCCAAACCACACCCACCACCAAAGTCCTGTATCCCCACCCTACATGCTGTTTTATTAATCAAAAAACAGCATAGCCTGAGGACTGGTGCTGCCTATGGATGAAGGAGCCAAGGCCCAGTCTTCAGGTCAGCCAACACCATACCAGCCAGTGGCAAAGATGGTCTCCATACAAGGGTCTCTGTAGCAGTGCAGACTGCTTCCAGCTATGCGGTGCTAGAGTCTCATTTCTCTCATATAACCCATTATACTTTTGTGTGTGTGCAGTGGAAGCCTGGTGTATAGTATAGTGTGGAGACCATTAACAAACATTTGACTTTTTTTTTTTAATCTCAGAAAGAGGCAGAGAAGGTACAATTCCAGCCATTCCATGATCAAAGAGTTGATCACAACTCTGTTAATATATGTGCTGCTGAAGTGCTCTTACACAGCCCTGTCTTAAAGCAGAAGCAGGAGCTACTGTCTACCACGTTGGCCCTTGGCTGGCACATACAGCTCTGAAGCATCTGTTGGGCAGTTTGCCCAAGCTGTGTCTTGCTGTTGGCAACCTGTATTTATCTACAATGGGTCCTATTAAGTTGAGGGGAGGCTTTGCTGCAGGCCAAGGAAATCCAGAATGAAAATTAGATTTTTCCTCTTTCCCTGCCTTTCCAAGATGCCTTTACAGAATCCTCAACCTCCTAATACTTAATGACTATGACAGCATTTTCTTTACCCATGATCACATTCCCAAGTCTCAACTAAATATACAGCAGATTGAGGGACTTCAGAAAGACTTCTCAGATAGCTGCATGGGGGAAAAGCCAACCCACTATGTGTAGCCTGGGACATTGGGCTATCAGAAAAGTTATGGTGTATCTTTCTATGTTTTCTTCTTCTTTTTTTTTTAAATACTTTTATTTCTTTGTTTTTTTAGTCAGAGCACTGCTCAGCTCTGGTTTACAGTGGTGCAGGGGACTGAACCTGGGACTTTGGAGCCTCAGGTGTAAGAGCTCTTTGCATACCCATTATGCTATCTACCCCTACCCATTTTCTCTGTTTTGCTATGCAAAACTGTGTCATGACTTTCGGCAATCCAATGCTTTCCATAGTCTTTTGGACCAGGCTGGGTAGGTTTGTCATTTCCACTTGCTCAAATGAAATATCTCACCTTGTAGAATGTATAAAGAAACAACGCAGGACCAGGCAGTGGCACATCTCATGAAAAACACACATTACCATGCTCAAGGACCCGGGTTTGAGCCCCCAACCACTAGCAGGGGGACACTTCACAAGTAGTGAAGCAGGTTTGCAGGTGTCTCTCTTTCTCTCTTCCTATCTCCCTTTCCCTTCCCTTCTCAATTTCTATCTGTCCTATCTAAAAAAAAAAAAAAAACAGAAAAAAAGGAAGAAAGAAAAAAGGGGAAAAAGTGGCTACCAGGAATGGTGGACTCATAGTGCCAGCTCTAAGACCCGACAATAACCCAGGTGGGGAAAAAAAGGTTTAGAATGAACTCTCATAATACTTCTACTATCTTCACTGGGTAATTGGCTCACTTCTTCTTCTTCTAGCGTTTGCCCTTCTTCCGTAGCCAGTCAACAGCGTTAGGTTGAGCCTGATGTAAAGTTTCGAGACCTCCTTTGAATCTGGAGAGGTGGCAGTCGATGACTATGTGGGTCATAGTCTGTCTGTAGCCGCAGGGGCAGTTCGGGTCGTCTCTGGCTCCCCAGCGATGGAACATAGCGGCGCACCGGCCATGGCCTATTTGATAGCAATTGAGGAGGGCCCAATCATAACGTGCTAGGTCAAAGCCGGGTTGACGCTTGCAGGGGTCTGTGATGAGGTGTTCGTTCTTTACCTCAGCTGACTGCCAACTCTGTTTCCAAGAGTCTGGAACAGAGAAGTTCAGTGTAGGCGTAGGGGACCAGATTGGATGATGAGACGTCAAGTGTTGGACAGGGTGGGCGAAGATATCCGCGTATATTGGCAGGTCCGGTCGAACATAGACGTGGGAAATGAACTTAGATGATGCCGCATCCCGACGAATATCTGGCAGGGCGATGTTGCTAAGAACTGGCAGCCATGGAACCGGGGTGGAAAGGATGGTTCCAGAAATTATCCTCATGGAGGAATATAATTTGGAATCGACCAAGTGGACATGGGGGCTACGGAACCATACTGGGGCACAGTATTCTGCAGTGGAATAGCATAATGCCAGAGATGATGGTCGTAGTGTGGAAGCGCTCGCACCCCATGAGGAGCTGGCCAGTCTTGCAATGATGTTATTCCTCGCGCCCACCTTTGCTGCAGTTTTTATGAGATGTTCGTGAAATGACAGAGTGCGATCGAGAGTAACGCCAAGGTAGACTGGCTGGGCTTCATGCTGGATTCTCGTATCGCCAAGCTGCACATTAAGCTCACGCGAGGCCGAGGCATGGTGTAGATGGAAAACAGATGATACCGTTTTTGCAGTGCTAGGGATTAGTCGCCATTTTTTACAGTAATCAGATATCAGAGACATGTCTTTCGTGAGTGTTTCCTCGAGGATGTCGAACTTGGATGCCTGAGTTGCACAGCAGATGTCATCGGTGTAGATGCACTTCCTTGAAGAAGTTTCTGGAAGGTCATTGATGTAAATATTAAATAGCGTAGGAGCCAGAACAGAGCCCTGGGGGAGGCCACTTGAGACAAGTCTCCATCTGCTAGACTTGTCACCCAGATGCACCCGGAATCTTCTGTTTTGGAGAAGAAACGATATAGTGTTGGCCACCCATGGAGGCAGGCATCTTGAGATCTTGACCAGGAGACCACGGTGCCAGACCGTGTCATAGGCTGCTGTGAGATCAACAAAGACAGCACCCACCTTTAAATTCTTCTGGAATCCATTTTCAATGTAAGTTGAGAGGGCCAGGGCTTGTTCGCAGGTAGATCTTCCTGGGCAGAAACCAGCTTGGGTGGGTGATAGGAATTTCTCTGTAAGATGAGAAATGTGTGACAGAAGCAGCCTCTCAAGGAGTTTGTGGCTCACTGAGACACACTCAATGACACACTCGCTTGAAACAACAGAAAAAGTGCTTAAGAGAACTACTTTTTTTTACTAAGTTGGCAAGATCGTCGTGATATGCATTTAAGTATTTGAGGCAGAGGCCTTTAACACAGTCCTCTAACTGGTACTCACCACATAACCCTCCACACTGCTGCTCACACCCGACCTTTCACTTAGACTGGCTAGTCCACCATGGAACTGCCCAGAAGGCTTGAAGAAAGCACTGACACTGGAAAGATGCTGTAGTAGCTACATCCTCCACAGATGTGTCTGTCTTCCATGCAAGGGTTCCAGGGGATTGGAGTCATAGTTTAGTGACCTGCCACTTACCATACCTCATTCCATTGTCCCCTATCTTCTTCACAGTTGCCATCTGTCTGCCAAAATAATAATAATAATAAAATAAAATGAATGAAAATAAAAGCAGAATAGACTGTATATTCTCACTTTCTTGCTGTGAACAAAGTGACACATTCAAATCAAAGACTGATAGTGGAGAGAATAGAAGATGGTGATGAGACCTGACAATGTGGTGACTTTAAATGCAAGGAAATATATTCCAAGTGCATAAAGACACCCCCCCTCCCCATCATCATCCTAGGACTCAGAACGCAGAGAACCTGAGTTTGAGCCCGCATCTGTGGGGGTGACGGGGGTGGGGGGACTTCACATGCTATGGAGTAGGGCTGCAAGTGTCTCCTCTATCTATCTACTACCTCCTACCAAGAAAAAAGAAGAAAAGAGAGAAAGAACAAGCAGAGATGGAGATGAGAGAGAGGATGGAGAGAGAGAGAGAGAGCGAGCGAGAAGAAAGAAGTAAAAATGGTTGCCAGGATCAGTAAAGCAGTACAAGCATGAGGATATGAGAATGCTAACAGCACATTCTTCATTGCATTGTGAGGATGAAGCAAGTTTATAGACAAGAAGTAGTGGTTACTGCACTGCTGAAAAAAATACTGTAGATTATTCTTATGTATTTTCTAGTTGAGAAGATTACATATGGAAAATGAAAGTTTTAGGTTAGTCAATTGAGAAAAAATTTGAGGGGGTCTGGGCGGTGGCGCAGCAGGTGCACAGAACCAGCTCAAGGATCCTGGTTCGAGCCTCTGGCTCCCCATCTGCAGGAGTGTCACTTCACAAGTGGTGAAGCAGGTGTCTATCTTTCTCTCCCCCTCTCTGTCTTCCCCTCCTCTTTCTATTTCTCTCTGTCCTATTCAACAACAACAACAGCAATAATAACAAGGGCAACAAAAGGGGAAAAATAGCCAGTGATAACCCTGGAGGCAAGAAGAAAAAAGGAAAAAATTTGAAAAGTAAGTGCTTTTCTATCAGTAAGGTAGTTTGATGTTGTTGATATTCTTTTTTTAATATTTCTTTATTTATTGGATAGAGACAGCCATTTTAAAAATATTTATTTATTTGTTGGATAGAGACAGCCAGAAATCAAGAAGGAACGGGTGATGGAGAGGGAGAGAGACAGAGAGACACCTGCAGCCCTGCTTCACCACTAGCAAAGCTTTTCTCCTGCAGGTGTGGACCGGGGGCTCGAATCTGGGTCCTTGCGCATTATAACATGTGCACTTAACCAGGTGCGCCACCACCTGGCCCCGATGATATTATTTTATTTACTTCCATATTCTTAAAGATTCATGTCTAGCCAGTTGTCTATATCACTTATTTCATTCTTTAAAAAATAGATGTTATAGGGGCTGGGTAGTTGCACACCCAGTTAAGCACTTGTGGTGAGAAGTGCAAGAACCAGGTAAGGATCCTGATTCGAGCCCCTGGCTCCCCACCTGCAGAGGGGTTGCTTCATAGATAGTGAAGCAGGTTTGCAGGAGTCTATGTCTCTCTCCTCCCTACACCCCATCTTCTCATCCTCTCTCAATTTTTCTTGTCCTATACAACAACAACAACAACAACAAAATGGAGAAAATGGTCTCGAAGAGCAGTGGATTCATAGTGCAGGTACCGAGCCCCAGCAATAACCCTGGATAAAATAGATTTTATGTTTTTTAGAAAAGTCTTAGACTTAAAGAAAAATCTAGAATATAGCAGAGAGTTTCCATATGCCCATAACCAGCATTCCCTAAGGTTTGCCATGGTATGCCTGTTAACATTAATAAAGCAATATTGAGATGCTTTTAATAGCTAAAATTCATGCTTTCTTCAGAGTTTATTAGTTTTTACCTTATGGCCTTTTCTGTTCTAGATCCTATCCAAGACTTCACATTCCATTTTGTCATCATGTCTTCTTAAGCACTTCTTGACTATGACAATGCAAATGTGAAAAAAGGTCTGACTTACTACTTGACATTTATAAGTTTTATTATTCATCCTATCATCTATCTATCTACCTATCTATGGCATACTGATATATATCTATCTGTTTTTAAATTTTTTAATTTATTTTAAAAAAGGAGACATTAACAAAACCATAGGATAAGAGGGGTACAACTCTACTTAATTCCCACCACCAGAACTCCGTATCCCATCCCCTCCCTTGATAGCTTTCCTATTTTTTATCCCTCTGGGAGTATGGACCCAAGGTCATTGTGGGATGCAGAAGGTGGAAGTTCTGGCTTCTGTAATTGCTTCCCCACTGAACATGGGCATTGATTGGTCGATTCATACTCTCAGTCTGTCTCTCTCTTTCCCTAGTAGGTTGGGGCTCTGGGGAAGCGGAGCTCCAGGACACATTGGTGGGGTCATCTGTCCAGGGAAGTCTGGTTGGCATCATGTTAGCATCTGGAACCTGGTGGCTGAAAAGAGAGTTAACATACAAAGTCATAGAAAAACATAAAGAATCCAGCAGGAAACTACTGGACGTTATTAGGCAATATATATCTATCTCTTATATTAGTGTCAGAATTGTTAACCTATAATCCCATAAGAAACAACTTCACCAACTAAATGAGGCAGTCATGGGTAGTTCCTTCCACTTTTAGTGTGACAAATGCTACTCCTACTCCTACTTCTACTCCTACTCCTCTACTCCTACTCCTCTACTCCTACTCCTACTCCTTGACTCCTACTCCTCAACTCCTACTCCTCTACTCCTACTCCTACTCCTCCACTTACCTTTGGGACTTATCTTTGAGTAGGCTCCCCACTATATACGATGAAATCTTACTTTCTGAAGTGACTATACTTGTAGAAAGGTCTCTTAGAGGGTGGTAATCATCAAATACTTTGAGAAAGGTGGAGTCTTAATATGCTAGGGTCAGTAACCTGTTAAGAAGCAGAGACACCTTTCTTGCTTCTGTCTTTGCTCTTCTCTCAGAAATAAGGTGACCTCTATAAGCAACGTTTCGTCTCACCACAACCCAGTCAGTCAGGCAGGCAGGCACCCACATCTCCGGCTTTCTAGGCTTCAAGGATGTGGGTATGTGATGTGTACGTGTAGTTGATAGAAGAGAGGAAAAGTCGAAGGACTAATATTAAAGATGCAGCTAATTTTTCTGAACACAATCAGTAATTGATGATTGTGTGTGGCATCGAGCCTCTGTAGCTGTTTGTTTCCACTGCTTTTAACTATTATTTTTAAATTTCTGATAGAGAAGTCAACAGACAGAGATGTTAAAGAAAGATGAAGAGATACAGGGAGAGAGATGAGACATCACAGGAAGGTTCACCATCTGTGGATCATCCCCACAGCACACAACACTCACTCCTCCTCCTCCTCCCCCCTCCTCCTCCCCCTCCTCCCCTCCTCCTCCTCTTCCCCTCCCCCTCCTCCCCCCTCCCCCTCCTCCTCCCCCTCCTCCCCCTCCTCCCCCTCCTCCTCCTCCTCCCCCTCCTCCTCCTTCTCCTCCACTTACCTTTGGGACTTACCTTTGAATAGAGACATCCGACTCCAGGAATTCAATCATGGGCCTCTAGCTTCACCATCTGTGGATCATCCCCACAGCACACAACACTCACTCCTCCTCCTCCTCCTCCCCCTCCTCCTCCCCCTCCCCCTCCCCTCCTCCCCCCCTCCTCCTCCCCCTCCCCCTCCCACTCCTCCCCCTCCTCCTCCTCTTCCCCTCCTCCCCCTCCTCCCCCTCCTCCCCTCCCCCTCCCACTCCTTCTCCTCCCCTCCTCCTCCTCTTCCCCTCCCCCTCCTCCTCCCCCTCCTCCCCCTCCTCCCCCTCTTCCCCTCCCCCTCCTCCTCCCCCTCCTCCTC